>NC_056726.1:325234108-325256608 GCF_019279795.1 Protopterus annectens | reverse complement strand
TGAACATGGTACTTAGGTGGGGTGCCAATTCATTCTGTAGTTCATGTAGAACGCAGCCTAGGATGAGGTCAGGTCCAGTGGATGCTGTCTTCTTGGCTTTGGAGAGTGTGGTTTTTACCTGTGCAGCCGTGATTACAGGAACTTTTCATTCTTCCAGTATAGAGATGGGCCCTTTAGGGGGTGAGAGGTGGGTAAAGTTAGCACTGAACCTATCTGCCATGATGTTGGCAATATCAGTTGGTTCTGAATATTTAGTGCCATTGTGCTGTAACTCAGAGCAGATCTGAGTGTTGCCATTGATATTCTTGATATAGCTATATAATGCTTTGTGGTTGTCTTTAGAATCAGTGGCAATTTTGTTTTTGTAACTAGCTTTGGAGGATTTTATGAGGGATCTCAGCTTCTTACTGAGGCTGACCAGGGAATTCCTCCAATCATGGTATTTTACTCTTTTTTTTGCAACAGTTTCTTTCTTCTGTTGTAGTTTGTTTATGGCAGGAGATCACCAGATTGGCTTCCTTTTTTGGAGGATAGCATCTTGGTTCTGTTAGGGATTGCATGATCCATGCACTTGTGTAAGTGCTCATAAAGTGCATCTGTGTAGGATTCAGCAGTCGTACCTCTATTGTACGTCTGCATCAGTGTCGTGAAGTTTGCCACTTCTGTCTTAAGAAGCATGAAGTTGGGTTTGGAGAATTTTTTTATGGTAGTTTCCCTAATGGGGGGTGGGGGTGGGATGTGGATGTATAGGGTGATCGGATTTGACCAACGAGGAACTGACCTCTGATGTGGAACACCGGTTGCCTATGTTGGTAAAAATCAAATTGTGTTTCTATCTTAATGTTCTCAAAGCTGTTTTTGTTTCTTTCTGACTTATATCTTGTTATGTCTATAAACAGAATTACATTGTAGAGTTAATTCATGCAAAACTTGCTGTACAAATGCTCAGACCACTGGATGGTATTGTGGATGAAATCCTGATTTTTTTTTTTTATTTATTTAAAAGAAGATATTTCATCTTGTTGCATTTTAATTCTAGACTGGTTATAAAAGCAGTATGTTAAATTTAAGTGTGTGCAAAAAGCTTTTAAATCAGCAGATAATAATGAATATGGGACATAAAACAATGGACAAAAATAATAGATCATTACTTAATAATAACAATTCATGCCATTTAAATGATTGGAAGAAATATTAACTACCAAGTTGTCAATTTGCACTTCAGATGACTATCTTATGTCTTAATTGTTTGAAGCATTTGCAGCATATGTCTTATCATAATGAAATTTATGCTTTCTGTCCTCCATCCTTGTTCTAAAGATAAAATGGGGCTAATGATCATAAGATCATAGGATCAGAGGAGATTACCAGGCTATCAACCCACAGGTCATTTTAAGGCTAGCCATTTCAACCCAATGTAATGCCATATAAGTATTAGCCAATACCCAAGATTGCATTTAGTAATGACTGTCCATATCCAGGATGGTTGTGGGTACTATCCCTGGTAAGAATTTATGGTGCCCCATCCACTCATCCAGGTTTGTCTTGAATAGTGTCATAGAGGTGCTCTGTTTCACATGAATTGCTTGCCTGTTCCTAAGATGCAGCAGTTGCTGGGAGATAAATCTGTCCCTCCAGCACATCCTATTTAAGTCACAGAGCATATCTAAGTCCCTGAAATGGGTAACCCTAGACCCACTTGATTTATGGTGTGACACCCAAGCAATGGCCCAGTAATAAAGGAGCCTTAATCCTCACCACTGGCAACAGTGGGGGATGTACACACTGAGAGGATGACAAGTACACACACAGTAATGTACAATTTCCCTTAAGAGCACACAGAGACCACAGTCAGACTAGGGATGGTTTCTCCCTCTTTTCCCAGATCCCCAATAAGACTCCCCACTGGCACAGCTATAGGGTTGATATCTCAGCTAAGTGGCCAAATGAAGACCTCCAGCACCATCTTTGTTCAACCAGTGCTTCGTGTCCCTGCCCAAGTAGCTGACACACCCACACGCCACTTTGAGGTTGATTTCTGCACACACACAAACCTGGGGAAGTCTGGCACAGGTTTACTAGTTAGGTCACCTTTTGCTCAGACTGTAAAGTAGTTTCCACCACCACCAGCCACTACTTAGCAGCTACTTTAAGGCCCTTAACAAAGGGTGTCCAATCCTACTGTGTAATATTACTAGTAATCCAAATGGTAGTCTCACCAAGAGCAAGGCTATTAGGAGTGGCCTGCACAATGTCATCAAATAGATATGCAGTACTCTCAGAGCTTAAATATGTCTCACAAATATCAGCCACAAAGAAAGGTTTAAATATATTTACGAATAAATAATAAAAGAACAAGACAATACTAAATATATATTCACAGTGACTTCTGAGTTCATAATCACAGGAAAATTTAAAACAACATTGCAGAACAGTCTCAAATAAATACAGAAAACATCTAAACTAATCTTTGCTATATTCCTTACTGAATCTAAACTAAATTACTGTACCCTAGTTAACTTACTTACAGCGAGGCAAGTGCAGATGTTGTGAGTGGATGTTTCCAGGTCAAAAGCAAAATACAAAATGCACACTCACTCTCTCAGAGATTTCTTAAATTAATATCAAATATTACTGCTGGGATACTTGTGGTATGACATCAATTTTTGTGACCTGACTTCAGTTCCCAGGCTCAACAACCATTACTAGAAACTGCTAGCAGTTAGCATCTCCCTGTGAAAATACATAGCCTTCAGACGTTTGCAGCTGCTGGAAGACATAAAACAATAAAACACTTACAAAACAATGCAAAGGGCTCCCTAGTTTTAGACATCCTGTCTCCTTGCTGCATTGAAACCATCTCTTTTATTACTTTCAACTATTTTACTGAAGTTTTGCAAGTTATCCTTCTATGTGCCAGTTCACACTGTTAAACATATACATTTACACAGTTACAATAGTTTATATATATTTCTGTTCTAATCCAGCACGGTGCACTGTGGTCACACCTCTAAGATCAGTACTGTACAAACCCTTTTCACACACACTTCTGTACCTGCAGTTTGATATACACATAACATGCAGTTCTAATACATTTGCAACATCAGCATATGAATCGTGTTCACATTCACAACTAACAAATAATTATTTACAAAATTCCAGATAGCTGGGCTGGCAGTATTTCCTTCTGTCACACACACACATATATAGATATATCATATTAATATTCACAAATGATATATAATTATTTACAAAATTCCAGCAAGACAGCCTCCCTGAAAACTCAAGCTAGTTTTTTAAGTCACCCTTGAGGAACATTGCTTGAGAGGAATGAGCCTATCTGAGAATACCTTACCCCATACCTTGTCTTGAGATTCCATCTGTCTTGGCATTGCTGATGCCAGTACAGTGCTACACCTATCATATGCCTGCAATGCTAGGCTCCACCATAGTAATTTGGGATTTGGCTGGCTGGCTCCCTGTAGCCATAGATCCCCTTCAGACTCCTCCTGACTCCTACAACAAATATTTAGCACCAGGGCCTCCCTATCATGGTAAGGTTTCATCATTTTAACATGGTACAGTTTATGCCCCTGCCTCCTGCCCAGCAGTTCTGCCATGTAGTTAACATCAATTACCTTCCTTACCACTTTGAAGGGTCCCTCCCAAGCTGGTTGCAGCTTGTTGTGTCTGACAGGAATGAGAACAGCATACACTCTACCTCAAGCATTCCTGTCATACCAGACCTTTTTTTAACTGATGGGCTTCTGCCAGGTTCTCCTGGGCAAGCCCATGAGTTCCCAGAGCCTTGTCCTGAGGTTTAGGGCATATGCCACAACAGACTATTTGTGGGATTTACACTCCCTCCCTCAGGGGTTCACTCTCTATACAGTAACCTTTTGTCCCAGTATACAGATTCCCCTTCCCTTGAGAATCAGGTGCCTCACTAGCTACCTCCCTCATGCCTTATAATGTAGGTTCTGAGAGCTGAAACTGTCTCAACTCTCTATTGGTAACCCTTCCCAGCTCCCCATCCACAGGAAATGGCATTCTCTGACAGCAGTGCCTGACTGTCAGTCTGGATACTACTACTCACCTCTGCCTTTGCAGTCACTCTGTCCAAGTGAACGTCAGTACCCACAAGCAGCTGTGGCTCACCTTCAGTCTCACTGCTACAGGGTAGCTCCATCCCTGAAGTAACCACAACACCAGTCCTGGCTTCAAGTCTGCTGTCTGTCTGGGTCTCCCCCGGCTACCAGACCCACATGGTTGTCTCCAAGCCTGACTGTATGTCACTGCATGCACACAAGGTACTGCATTATCAAAATCATTCCCTATCAGGACATCTGCATGGATATCCTCAAACATACCTACTTTCTTGCTTTCTTTTCCACCCTCCCAGTCAAGGTGAACCCTGACCAAAGGTATTTGTAATGGGGTCCATCCAAAAACTCTGACTGGAGTAGGCTGCCCAAGCAAGTAGTGCTCCTCTTTAACCATTGCAAGCTTCACAATGGTTAGGTCACAGGCTGTGTCTCTCTTAGCAGTGGCCTCTTTCCCATTTACTAAGCTAGGATATGACCTCTTGTAGTAGTTTGATACAATTGTTGTCTCAAGACAACCTACTGCTGGCATTCTGTTACTCCCACTTACTGGCTCTCCCACCTTTTGTTCCCCACCTTGCCTCTGTGGACATCTATATGCTACATGGCCCCGCTGGTTGAATTTAAAACATTTAACCCTTGGCCCTGGATGTTTACCTGGGCAAGTGGCTTCCCCTGCTACTAGTGGACTCTGTTGGGGTGGTTTAGGCTGCCCACCATGGGTTCCTTTAGACCCATAGGCAGCACTAGGTATCCCTTTCCTGTACAGTGATGTCCTGCTTGCTAGGTATAGGTCTCCCTTCTTCCCCAGTTCATCTGCAGTATTGTATTGCCTACCTGCCAACTAGATTCACATCTCCTCAGGCAAAGAGCTAAGGACTTGTTACCTCATCAAAAGGTCTGCCATCCCTTCAAAAGTGGTAACCTGACATCCACTCACCCACCCATGAAAATAAGTGCTTAGTTCAGCAATATATTCATACACACTTTCATCTGCCTTGCGTCTATGCTCACAAAACTTTCTCCTATAAGCTTCAGGTGTTAACTCAAAACACTCTAAAAGACACTTTTTAACAGTATTATAATTTAATCAATCAGTACCAGACAATTTAGAAATAGCAGTTACAGCTTTATCATGGAGTAAGGGGGTCAGGAACCATGCCCAGAGCCCATGGTCAACATTATACTGTTTACATATCCTTTTGAACATATTAATGAAACTGTCAAAATTATCACCCCTCTGTAAATTGTGGAAGAAATTTAACAACATTTGTTGCTTCTGGGGTTCAGTCACTCCCTTCCCCATTACCTCCATGAACCTTGCAAAGAGTCAGCATCTCCTTTTCATATTCCATCTGCATCTCATTCTCTTCAGCTTCCAGATGTCTCAGTCTTTCTTCTACTTCTAATTCCATTTGTTTCTCCTGCTGCAGTCTCTCTGCTGATTCTGTTTCCAAACGTTTCACCTCCAGTTCAAGTCTCTTTAACTCCAGAAGGATTTTTAAGTCCTCTGTGGAAAGGTTGTACTGTCCATTTTCTGAAAGTTGCACCTCCTTAAGGCCAGTCTGATTGTAGTCTGGATTGCTGGTCCATGATACACAAGGCTGCAGTCATTTCTGCCTTAGTCAGGTTGGCATGCACCAGTCCTTCAGGCTGGCACATCTCAGCCAACTGGCACCTTGTCAGCTTGCCATACTCCTCTGCTGACATCCTTGCCTGTTCTCCCTAACTAAGTTAATAACAAAAAAAAAAAAATTGTGATATGAATCTCTGAATGTTCACTGTGTGGCTGACTGAGAATACAAACACCTTCAGCGACCACTGTTTATACGCTACAGGAATTCAATGTCCACACCACTGCAAACCAATTAATATGTGATGTGGATATCCCACCACTGCCCGCCAATTAATATGTGATGCCCTAGCAATGACCTAGTAATCAAGTAGTGTCAATGTCAGGGATGTACACACTGTGATGATGACAAGTGCACACACAGCAAAGTGCAATTTCCCTTAAGAGCACACAGAGACTGCAGTCAGGCTGGGGCTGGTTTCTCTCTCTTGCTCCAGATCCACAATAAGACTCCCCACTGGCACAGCTATAGGGCTGAGATCTCAGATGAGTGGCCAAACCAAGACCTCCAGCACCCTCTCTGTTCAACCAGTGCTTTGTGTCCCTGCCCAAGTAGCTGACACACACACACACACACACACACACACACACTTTTAGCAAACTGCAAAGAAAACCTTTTGCAGACCACCACGGCACCACAATGCAACTGTTAAAACCACAAATTTATTGAGTAAAACTGTAAAATGCAGGCATACATATCGGTCTGATAAGCGCTTTTGGCTGATATAGCCTTCTACAGTTTGATGTGAAGAAGGCTGTATCAGCCAAAAGCACTTATCGGATCGATTTTTATTCCTGCATTTTACAGCTTTACTCAATAAATTTGTGATTTTAACAGTTGCATCATGGTGCCATGGTGGTCTGAAGAAGGTTTTCTTTGCAGTCTGTTCTGTTTTCATTGGCAGCTTTAGCAGATGTAACAGTGTTTATTTTACTACACACACACTTTTAGGTTGATTTCTGCACACACATACACACACACATACACACACACACACACACACACACACACATACACACACACACACACACACACACACACACACACACACACATACACACACACACACACACACACACACACACACACACACACACACACACACACACACACACAGACACACACACACACACACACGCACACACACACCTGGGAAAGTCTGGCACAGGTTTACTAGTTATGCCCCTTTCTGCCCAGACTATAAGGTAGTTTCCACCACCACCAGCCACTATTTACCAGCTACTTTAAGGCCCTTAACAAAGGGTGTCCAATCCTACAGTGTAATGTTGCTATTAATCCAAATGGTAGTCTCACCTAAAGCAAGGCTATTAGGAGTGGCCTGTACAATGTCACTAAATAGATATGCAAGTACTCTCAGAGCATAAATATGTCTCACAGATATCAGTCACAAAGATAGGTTTGAATATATTTAATAATAAATAATAAACGAACAAGACAATACTAAATATGTATTCACAGTGACTTCTGAGTTCAAAATCACAGAAAATCTTGAAAACAACATTGCAGGACAGTCTCAAATAAATACGGAAAATATCTAAACTAATCTTTGCTATATTCCTTACTGAATCTAAAATAAATTACTGTACCCTAGTTAACTTACATACAGCAAGGCAAGTGCAAATGTTGTGAGTGGATGTTTCCAGGTCAAAGGCAAAATACAAAATGCGCAGTCACTCTCTAAGAGATTTCTTAAATTCATATCAAATACTACTTCTGGGATACTTGCAGTATGACATCATTTTTTGTCACCTGACTTCAGTTCCCAGGCTCAACAACCATTGCTAGAAACTGCTATTATTTAGCATCTCCCTGTGAAAATACATAACCTTCATATGTTTGCAACTGCTGGAAGACATAAAACAATAAAACACTTACAAAACAATGCAGAAAGCTCCCTAGTTTTAGACATCCTGTCTCCTTGTTGCATTGAAACCATCTCTTTTATTACATGGTTATAAACAATTTAATTTCAACTATTTTACTAATGTTTTGCAAGTTATCCTTCTATGTGCACATTCCCACTGTTAAAACATATACATTTACACAGTTACAATAATTAATATATATTTTTGTTCTAATCCAGCAGGGTACACTGTGGTCACACCTCTAAGCTCAGTACTGTACAAACCTTTTTCACACTCACTTCCGCACCAGCAGTTTGATATAGATATAGCATATAGTTCTAATGCATTTGTAACACCAGCATATGAATCGTGTTGACATTCACAACTGACATATAATTATTTACAAAATTACAGATAACTGGGCTAGCAGTATTTCCTTCTGTTACACTTCTATATAAATCATATTAATATTTTACAAATGATGTATAATTATTTACAAAATTCCAGCAAGCTGGGCTGGCAATATTTCCTTTTGTGACATACGGATATGCAGTAAGTTCATTAGGTTTGGGTCTTTGCTTGCTCTGTAAGCCAGGCATAAATCTTCCCTAAGAAGTCTATACAATACGGAGTATAGTGACAGGGACTTTAGTCAGTCTGTGTAAGGCACATGCTGGAGGCCCTTGATCTTCTTTGTTAGAAATCTCTGAGGTCTCTCTAACTGCTGTAGGTGCTTAGTATGGTACATACCAAATGGGGCATTATACCGAATTATGGACCAGATAAGTGCCGACTATCGGAGGATTATGCCTTCTTTTGCTCTTGAGGAGATGCCTTTAAAAATCAAGTGAGCTATGTGGAAAGCTTTCCTTACAATGGTAGACACGTGATGGTCGAACTTAAGGTCGCATTTAACCTGTGAGCCCAGGTCACTTACCACTTCATGGGTACTTAGGGTATTGTTATTGATCTGATAGTTAAAGGACATTGTGCCGAAGGGAATGATGATGCATTTCTTTGCATTCAGTTTGAGACCATAACTAACACACCAGTCACTGGTCTGTGTGAGATCCTCCTGGAGTATACTGACATAATTTGGGGATTCAATGATTACACCTAGTTTCCATTCGTCTGCAAACTTCATCAGCCACAACCCTTTAGTTTTGACCTGAACTTCTGAGAAGTATATACCAAACAGTAGCAGCCCAGAACTAACCCCTGTGACACTCTTCTGGTAACAGATCTGCTGGTTGATGTGGAGTCACCCACTTTGATAGTGCTTATCGGTTTGTGAGCCATTTGTCAACCCATCTTACAATGAAGAGGTTTACATTTAGTTCGCTAAGTTTATCAGTAATGTCTGAATGTGGGATTGTGTCAAAAGCCTTTGTCAAGTTGAGGTATGCTGTGTCCATAGATTTGCCCTCATCAATGGCCTTGGTCACACTTTCGAAGAAATCCACCAGATTTAACAGGCAGGATCTGCCCCTCACAAAGCCGAATTGTGTAGGATCCAAGGTTTGGAGGTCACCTGTGTCTTTATTTATGAGGTCCATAATGATATGTTCCATAGCCTTATAGATGAGACTGGTCAGGCTTATGGGTCTATAATTTCCCGGGTCTGTTGCTAGGCCATTTTTGTGGAGCAGGATAACTGTAGCTGTTTTCTATTATGAAGGAACAAAGCCTGTGGTTATGCTATGATTGAAAATGGTACTTAGTGGTGATGCTAGTTCATGTTTTAGCCATAGAAGTTAGCCTGGGATGTCATCTGGTCACATAGAGGCCATGTTCGTTGCCTTGGACAGGGCAGTGAGGACCTGCTCTTCAGATATGTAAGGTGGGGTGGGGTTGGAGGAGGGTTTGTTGTAAGTTAGGAGGGGATAAGGGAGTGAAATTTTCACCAAACCTATCTGCTAGCAGGTTCATTATCTCTGTGGGGTCAGTGTGTGTGATACCGTTGGCTACCAGTTCTGCACATGCGTGGTCCTGTAGATCAATATGCATGTGTATATACCTTTAAGAAGCTATCCAAGTGCTTGCACTAGAGTATAAATACTGCGCACGTGCGAGCCTGACTGCTATTTTGTAGTTAGCTGTTGTGATGTGAACATGTATGTATGTAAGCTTTGTTAGTTCGCTCGTTCATATGTAATGATGCTGCTATTCATCCTGATGTGTTTATATGTATTAAAGCATCTGAACAAAACCGTAAGCCGTATTATTATTTGTAATAGAGATGAACAAGCAATATGGTGTCAGAAGTGGTATGTCTAAAAGGACATGGTGCCAGAAGCTCGATATCTAAAAGGGCCTGAAGTCAGAACCGGCATACTAAAGGGGCATGAAGCTTAAAACGGCTTGGTGAAAATGATTTAAGGCACTTATCCAGATGTTGGTGGAATATACAGCAGTGGACCATCCCAAAACTGCATACTTCGTAAAACAGGTCAGAAATTAATTTCAGGTATAAATCTTACTCAGCACTATTTCTTTTCGCATAATATAAAACAATTTTTATTTATTTTACATTTGTTGACCAGGCTAGTCCAACTGGATATATGTCCATTTTCAGCAGAGGCCTGGGGAGAAAAGCTCCAACCAAAGACATGATAGCTAATTACATTTCATTACAGTTATACATGGAAGTACATACTAGGTTATTGCTTTTCTTTACATTTATACATGAAAGATACATATAGAGAATTCATTTGAATAATACAACAGGTAAATCATATACAATGACATAAGTTTGACATGTTAATGCACCACTCTATTCATGGGCTAACAGTGACATATATACTTAGTACAGTAAAGAGTTTCATTTGACCTAGAGATAAGGGAAGGAGTTAGTCAGGGTAAGTACAAGGGGCATAACCAACGTGTAATGAGTTATTGTTTCACTTTGTTTTTGAATAGTGTTATTGAGGAAACCAAACTAAGATCAGTTGGCAGTGAGTTCCAGGTTTTTTCAATGGAGTTAGGGAACAAGGAGCCACTGGCTATGTTTGTTTTGACTATTTGTACTAGTAGTCTGTTGGATGAGCAGAGGGTCTTAAGGTTATTGTATGGGGTGATAAGGTTATTAAGTATGGGAGTGTTGTCAGGCTGATACAAAATCTTATGTGCAATTATCATTTGGTTGTATTGGAGTTGGTTAGGCAATTAACCATCCTAATTGAACCAAGTTATGACAGTGGGTTCTGAATGCAACTCCAGTGGCAAATCTGGCAATGTTATTATAGAAGTTTGCCAATTTGTTGAGGTCATTTTTACTCAAGTTTGTAAATACGGGGGAGGCGTAAAGTAGATTAGAGAGTAAGTGGGTGCGGAAAATAGTAGTCCTAGCTGACGGGGTAAGGAAGGGCTTAATCCTATATAGGAAGCCAAGTTTTTTGTTGACTGTTTTATACTATTGTTAATATGCACGTCAAACTTAAGGCTGCTATCAATTAATACCCCTAGTAGTTTAGTAGAGCGATCAGGAGATATGATGGTGCCATTGTTTGATTTAACAGTAAAGGTAAGTGGGGAGGATCTATGGGTTGGAGAGAATAGTAACAGTTTTGTATTCTTAGGATTCAATATGAGGCGATGGTTAAGAAGTCAATTTTCAACTATGTTTAACACATTTGGGTTAGAGTCTGTAGATCAGAGGGGAAAGTGGCTGCATATTAATGTGGAATCGTCTGCATATTGAATATAGGTAGCTTGTGGAATGACTGAATGCAGGTCATTAATCAAAACAGAAAATAGGAGAGGTCCTAATATGGAACCTTGTGGAACACCAAGGGTAATGGGGAGGCAGGTAGATAAGTTGTTTTCCCATAGTACAGCCTGCTGTCTATTATTTCAGTAAGATTAGAACCATTGTATAGCCAGCTTATCTAAAGAAAAGGATCTGAGTATGTTTATGAGTAGATGATGGTTTACCATGTTGAAGGCTTTAGTGAGATCAATAAAGAGGGCTGAGGAAAGAATGTTATTATTGCGATTTTTGTTAATGGTATCAGAGAAAAATAGAAGGGCAGACATGGTGCTGTGAAATGGTCTAAAACCATGTTGAGAGTTGGCTAGTAGGTTGTTTTGGATAAGATAGTTTATCAGTTGTCTATATACACAGTTCTCCATGATTTTTGCCTGGGGTGATAATATAGCTATGGGGCTATAATTTGATAATTCATTGAAGTTGCCACCTTTATGCTGAGGGATAATATGAGATATATTCCAGATAAAGGGGATGGAACCTTCAGTTATAGTTCTATTAATCAGGATGAAGATGGGATAGGTTATGGCATCTGCAGCTTTTTGCAGATATTCTGCAGGTTGAAGATCAGCTGAGAGGGTGGTAGGTTTGAGTTTCTTAATCAGGGTATGAACAAGAGATGTGGGAACAGGTTGAAGGTGAAAAGAGGGTTGTGAGCTGGGTATTAAAGAGTAGTAGGACTTAAGCCATCAGGAGATAGCTGGTTGGCTAGAGATTGGATGGTCTCAATAAAGAAACTGTTAAAGGTATCGGTGACTTCTTTGGGACTATTGTGGTTATTGCCTGAGAGGGTTGGAGTGGTGGATTGTCCTGGGTGTAGGAGTTTATTGATGCCTGCCCAGAACATTTGAAGTTTGTTTTAGTGGGTTTGCTGTAGTTGATAGTAAAAGTTTTTTTATCTAACAAAATGGCTTTTTTGTGCCATTGCTTAGCTGTCTAAATTTTATTTGATCTACAGGTTTTTTTGTGGTACGCCATTTGACCCAGACTTTATTTCTAAGTAGGATTTTTTGTCTAGTTTCTTTTGTGATCCACGGGCAGTTTTTGTTTTAGTTCTAATAGAACGTGTTGGCTCATGCTAGTCTAGAATGGCTAAAAATTTAGTATTAAAGTATGTTACTGCTTCCTCCAGTGGTAGGTGTTTTAGGACTGACCAATCACATGAACTTAGTTCATTTTGGAAGATGTCAGGGCTAAAGTTTTTATTGTTCCTTATTGATTTATAGGTGGGTTGGTTAAGAATGTCAGTCTTATGCCTAATTATAAAGGTGAGAAAGTGGTCACTTATATCATCGAGGAGGGTCCCTACTTTGTATATTTGGGGATGACTATTAATGAGAATCCAGTCTAAGGTACTTTCTTTGTTGTTGGGTTTGCTGATCCTAGTGGGGGAGGTAATGGTCTGCGTAAAGCCATATAGGTTAATATGGGTAGTAGGGTGTTCAGAGGAGCAGTTCTTCCAATTGATATTAAAGTCACAAAGGACTATGGTTTCTTGAGGATAGTTAGTTGACAACCAGCATAGGATGTCCTCAAGGGTGTTAGTGTTATTAACTGGGGGAATATAGACACAGGTGATATAAATGGATTTACATTTATTGAGTTGGATCTTAGAAATAAGAATTTCAGCATTACTTTATTGTGGTGGTTGAGAGGCTTCTGTGGTCACCTGTAGTCCGGATTTGTATAGGACAGCTACTCCCCCACCCTTCCTAGCTTTTCAATCAAGTCTTATGATATAACCGGGTGCTATGACTTCATTGTTTTGTGTTGATGGCTTTAGCCATGTTTCGGTAAGACATAGAATGTCAAGCGAATGGACATTTGTGAGTTGTAGTATAAAGGTTTGGATTATTGATAGAGGTTGGGCCAGGGTTTGGATGTATGTCTCCATCTATTAAGAAGTTGTATTGTATCCTAAATATAAGTTTTAAAAGTTTACTTAATGGAGTATGGTATTTCCTGGTTTTTGGGTTGATATATCTGATACTAATGAGTCGGTGATATGTTTCAAATAAGTAGCAAGGTGAGCAAGGCTTGTTTACTTGATTTTGAAAGTTTGGCCTGATTGGTGTAGAGGTTTGTCCTCTAGGGTAGTGAAATCCTAGATAGTTCTGATGTTCAAAGGTGTGATTAGATAAGGTATAGTCAAAAGAGGCAGGAGGGAAAAAGCAGTATCAACTTCAGATGTATTGAAGTAGGTAGCGGTGGCATTTAGGAGTCTTGTACATTGGCTAGAATATAGGGAGGTAAAATAACGTAGTTTATAATTTGTAAGTTGGGTGTATAATTAAGTATATGCCACTTTAAGGATTAAGACTTTGTTGATTGGTTCTGAGAAGTCAGGGTGTGGCTAGGTCCTTTAAATGTAGCACCACTGGAGTTGGGTGAGATATGGGGGCAGGGTAGGGGAGCGGAGGGAGCCCGCAGGGTGAACGGAGTGGATAGAACTAAGGGAAGGAAGAAGATCAATGAGAACCAATCAGTGGAGTGCTGATTACTGAAGGTAAGTTCAGGGGAAGGTATGTAAGGGGTAAGGGATGGTATAATAGTAATAGTGGGGAAAGGAATAGAGTGATTCACAGGGAATTAGAAGGACAGAGTAGGGCTGAAGCTAAAGAAAAAAATAACTGAACTATACTAAAAGAAACAAAAAAGTAAAAAGAAGTTAAAAGAAGTTAAGAGTAGGTAAAGGCTGCCATCTAGTGGTCAAATGCTATATTTACAGCAGTGGTTCCATGATGGGAGATCCCTGGACTGAGAGTAAAGAAGAAGGGGAAAGTCTGGTGTTAATTAAAAATTAAAAAAAAAAAAAAAAACAGGTATACAGAACGTTCTAAATAATTTTCTCATGAACAAATATATATGATACTGATAAAAATATTAAAATTACTATGGAAAATGTTTGAAATAAAGTCAAATTTCATAAAACAAATAAAATAAAGGAAAATGACCATATTTTTTTGCAAAGCATATGTACTTTCATATTAAGCAAAGACATCCGAGTTATCAGAAGTGTATAAAGTGTTTGCACATTTGTGCAGTGTTACAGTAAAGCTATTTCATAAACTACAGCCATTGCAGAGCATATTTCACAAAGTAAAGCATTTCAAAGAGTTTATTATGCATTTGAATGTTGTTACAAGCTCAAAGAACAGCTAATTACAAGGTTCATATTTTTAGTGTACTTGTGTATACTTTGTGGGCATGGTAGCTAGATTTCGAAAACCCAGTGCACTTGTGTTTGACATTAATATTGCTGAGAACTTTAGAGTGTTTGAGTAAGAGTACAACATTTTCATACAGGCTGCATTTTCTGATAAAGATGACTGTACAAAGGCATATATTGTACTTCATTTAGCTGTATCAGAAGCTATAGAAAGGGAACACTCATTTGTGTATGCACCTGCTATTTATGCTGGAGAAGAAGAAAACTGCCATATTGTTGTACAGGCTGAGTCAAGGGAGGACCCTGAGTGGTTAAAATGTAAATTTAAAGAAATGTGTAACCCCCAGACAAATGTTACAATGGAAAGGCACCTATTTTACACAAGGAATCAAAAGCCTGTCGAAACTTTTGCAGCATATATAACTGACCTGAGAAATAAAGCTTAAATGTGCAGATTTGGTGACTTAAGGGATGAGTTGATAAACGACAGACTTGAGTGTGGTATAAAATATGATGCTGTGAGAAAGATTTTGCTTCGTGACAGTGATTTAACTTTGAATATGAATAAGGCCATTGAGATTTGTCAGCTATACAAGCTCACAGAAAAGCATACAAATATGCTTACAAATGAGAGCAGCTCTAGAAAGCATAATGGTAAAACTCATATTGATAGTATGCAGCACATTATTAAAAGAAACAGGCCCAAGCCCCTGCTGCACCTACTGGTAAACCCCAGACCTTTCTAGCCCATTCCAGACTTTGCACAGTCTCACTGAAGCACAAGAGTGAGTCAGCAAACAAGCATAATGTGGGGGTGAACAGGCACAACCCACTTTCATTGCCAACTGTTGTAATTGTGGTGGTAATCATGAATATAAAAAGGAAAAGTGTTTAGCTTTTGGTCAGCAATGCCACAAATGTAATAAATGGAAACACTTCAAAAGATTTTGTAAATCAAAGGAGTGTGGGTGTTCTTTTATTAAAAGGGAACATTTTAAAATGTGAGGTAATCAGTTAGACTGTGACAAGCCTACTCTTCATGTTGATGGTGTGTAAGCGCTTCATTTAACAGTCAATGCAGTTGATTTAAGTGGCAAGAATGAAGTATTTTGCACTGTTCAGATAAATGACAAACCCAAAGAGCTTAAAGTTGAATCAGGTTCTAAGTGCAATGTTATGTCTACAAAAATGTGCTAACGTGTGTAAAGGTGAAAGGCTTAAGTTGGCAAGGTGTGCAAAACTTGTGCCTATGGAGGTGAAGAAATTCAGACTGAAAGCTCAGTTATGCTTTCATGTTACTCTGCAGGAGGAAGCTATGACTTATTTTATGTCGTCAAGAGACACATTCAGTCATTATTAGGGCTCACAAAGACTCTTTGAAAATGGAAGTGATTTCATTTAACAAGGAAGTCCACCATGTTAGCTTAAAAGACCACTACTCTAATTTTGCCCAGCATATTTTTTCTACCTATGCTGACCTTTTCAAGACAAATTAGGCAAGCTTCCAGTTGTATACTCCATGAAGTTAGACCCAGAGCTCAGTCCACTTATCAGGCCAGCACGTAAAGTTCCAGTAGCCATGCAGGACATAGTCAAGGCAGAGTTAAATAAAATGGTGCAACAAGGTATAATTTATCCAGTGGAAACTCTAACTGAATGAGTATCTTCCATAATGGTGGCTCATAAGAAATGTTCAGATGAGATCAGAATATGTATTGATCCACTAGATTTCAACTAAATGCTAAAAAGACCTCATCATCCAATGGGCACAGTCAAAGAAGTCGCAGCCTTGATGCCAAGGGCCACTATTTTTACTGTCTTAGAAGCAAAGAGTTAGTTTTGGCAAATTCAGCTTGATAAAAAAAATCCTCAATGCTCAGAACATTCAATACACCATTTGGCAGGTACAGATTTTTGAAAATGCCATTTGGTATAAATTCTGCAAGTGAAGTCTTTCAGCGTGCAAGGGAGCAAATTTTGCGTATCCTTGTGCCATTATAGTAGACGACATACTGGTAGGAGGTCATGATGAAGCAGAACATGACAGAAACATCAGAAAATTTCTAGAAAAGTCACGTCAAGTGAATCTTTGAATCATAGGTTCAATGCACAGAAATGCAAATTCACGCTATAAGAAGTTCCTTCTGTTGTTCATTTATTTATGAGTGCATGCTTATGACCAGACCCTTCAAAGGAAACAGCAATTCTCAAGATGCCAGCTCCAGAAAATGTTCAAGCCCTGCAATGTTTTCTTGACATGGTCAACTACCTAGACAAGCTCATTCCAGACTTGAGCCAACTTTCAGCACCACTTAGAGAGCTGACACATAAAGATGCATTTGATGTCCAGAAATAGAGAATTGCCAGTCCACCGACATTCAGATACTTTGATGTTCACAAACCAGTGACACTTTCCTGTGATGCTTCAAAATTGCTTGTGATGCTTCAAAATTTGGACTTGGTGCAGTCATTCTACAACAGGATCAACCTGTTGTTTATGTATCGAGAACTCTTACCCAAAATGAACATCAATACATCCAGATAGAGAAAGAGCTTTTGGCAATTGTGTTTGCATGTTCGAAGTTTCATGATTATGTTTATGGTAGACCTATCCAGATCGAAACAGATCACCAACAACTACTCCCAATCCTGAGGAAGCCAATGCATTCAGCTCCAGCCCAACTCCAATGTATGATGCCGAAACTGCAAAAGTACAATTTCAATCTTGTCTACAAGAAAACTAAACTTCTTTATCATGCTGATACATTATCCAGATCACCCAGAAATACCACTGAACAGAATGACAATCAAGGTTCTCAATGGCTTGATGATTTTGATGTCATGGAAGTGAGAAATTTTTCTTCCATATATCTTGATGAGCTGAGAGAACACACAGTCACAGATCCAGTTTTACAGAGGCTCAACCACTTTATCAATCAAGGATGGCCGTCAAAGCAATCTAGTTTACTTGAAGAAGTACAACCTTATTTTCCATACAGAGATCAGATTTTGCCTGACAAAGGTATCATAATAAAAGATCCAAAAGTAATTGTTCCAAAATCCTTGCAACCTGAGTACATTTCTATCATTCATCACCCAGGAACCAAATCTACCAAAAGAAGAGTGAGAGAAATAGTATTTTGGCATTCTATGTCACAAGACATTGAGAGCCCACTTTCTTCTTGTTCAGTATGTAATAGTACTAAGCCTCATCAACAGAAAGAACCACTTCAGCGTAAAAAGATTCTGGAACTACCTTAGTCGACAGTAGCCACTGATATCTTCAAGTGGAATGGTCAACGTTATTTGGTGTTAGTAGACTCTTACTCCAATTGGTTCGAGATTGACTTACTTCCTAACCTAGCATCTAGTACAGTCATTACTAAGATGAAATGTCATTTTGCTGTTCATGGTAGCCCACACAAAGTTATTTCTGACAATGGCACACAGTTTACAAGCCAACAGTTCAAAAGATTTGCAGAAGAATTGTAATTTGCACGTCACAAGTAGTCCAGAGTACGCTCAGTCAAATGGTTTGGCAGAACGCGCAGTTCAAAGTGCAAAACAGTTACTTGAGAAGTCAAAATGAGACAATACTGTTGCTTTCCTGAATCTCTTGAATCTCAGAAATGCTCCTCATGATAAACATCTTGGTTCACCTGCTCAGAGACTTCTGTCGAGAGAAACCAGAGCCATATTACCACTCAGTAGTCAATTGTTGGTTCCATGTGTCAAGAACAAGAGGTCAGTGAAAGCCAATCTGTTGAAAAAGCACCTCTCCCAGACTTCCTACTATGATCAGACCTGCTCAATCCATTACTTGAGGGAGAAGTGGTAAGGATGCAAACGTCCAAAAGTTATGATCGGTTTGGTGTCATGAAGAATATTTGCCCAGAGCTGAGATCGTACATTGTAGAATCAGAAGGATCAACTTTTAAGTGGAATCAGAAACATTTGAGACTGGTGTCCAAGTCTATACCACAGCAAATAGCTTGTGAGAGAGACTCTTTATTACAGAGTAAGTTATCCGGTGTTCCAATTATAGAGGAAGTTCCAGAAGGCATTCCTGTTCCTATGATGGATCCAGAAGTTCCAGATAATGTTGTGCACTGCAGGCTGTCCTTGTTGCTAAATCTAGTCTCAGCTGTCATGTCACGAGATATGGCTGAATCCCTAAACCATGTAGCAGATATGAAGCAACTTGGACATGAACATTGTATTTTGTTAATGCATGCCTAGCTCTAACATTATTTTGTATGAAGGGCAATCTTTTAGGATGGAGGATGTAGATCAATATGCATGTGTATATACCTTTATGAAGCTATCCAAGGGCTTGCACTAGAGTATAAATACTGAAGATGTGCGAGCCTGACTGTCATTTTGTAGTTAGCTGTTGAGATGTGAACATGTATGTAAGCTTTGTTTGTTAGTTAGTTCATTCATATTTAATGATGTTGCTATCCATCTTGATGTGTTTATATGTATTAAAGCATCTGAAGTAAACCCCAAGCTTTCTTATTATTTGTAACAGAGATGAACATGCGACAGGTCCTACCCTGTAGGTTATGTACATAGCTGTAAGAGGCCTTATGGTTATCCTTGGCAGTACTTGCTAGGTTTCTCTCAAAGGAGGTCTTGGAGGATTTGCCAAGTTGTCCTATTCACTTGTCAAGGCTGATGAGGGCGCTTTTCCATTGATGGGTCCTTGTCTTTCATGCTAATGATGCTAATGTCTCTACAGCCTTTCTTGTTAACAATTGAATTATCCAAATTTTCTATGTTCATATCTATGTTTGATAAAAAATCCATCACAGAACTCAATAGCTACACATTTGTCAGTGAATTAAAACCATTTATTTTTTGTTTGCATCTTAAAGCTTGTTGCCCATTTGCCTTCTTACCTGCTATGCCAAATTTCTCCATCATGTTGTTGTTGCTTTTCCCTCTGAATGAATTATTATTCTTATAATCCTTTACGTCCTTGTCGGACATCTTGATTTTTACATTGTTTCAACTCTCTTTTGAACTGCTTGATTGTTATTTCATACTTATCTGAAAACTGATATTTGGTATCAGTCACCCAACTCAGTGCTGTCTCTAAACATTATTTATAATGTAATCTTGGCAACTGCCCATCATAATAATCAGCCAAGCACTGCACAAACATGAGTGAAGCCACTGACTGAATGCTGATCCATTTGTTCATAAAATTTGCATTATTTATTTATTTATTTATTTATTTATTTATTTTTTTTTCCAGTTTGATGACCAGGGATGTCCACTGGGCTCACGGACCCCGTTTCCAGTAGAGGCCCCGGGAGAAAAGCATCATGTTACAAAGTTTAGATGCAGATATAATATAGAAAAGAAGAACAATTTACAATTATGTCTCATGCTAGAAAGAAGGTGTAATTTCTTAGGTACATGCTACCTTTAGATACAGACACAATATTATTAATGAACAATTTACAGTTACATTTCATGTTAGAGAGCAGGTGTAAATTCTTAGGTACATGGTACAAATTTGATATTTACAATATGCACATGTGTGTGGTAGCCTATAGATCATAGCTAGAGAGGCTAGTACTCATAGCAGGAAAGGGGTTTAGAGGTGGAGAGAGAATTATAGGACTAGGTGGGGAGAATGCAATGGCATTTTCTGCTAGAGTAAAGGTAGGAATGTAACTGAGATTTAAAGTTTTCAAAGTTTGCACAAGTCCTTAGAGAGGACGGAATAGAATTCCATTTTTTTGCTAAGGAAAAGGATAGCAGGAGTTGATCAGCAGGACGATTGGGTTTTCGGACACAGATTAAGTTTTGGTGAGTAGATCTGAGAGTTCTCTGAGGGGTGTAAGGGAGAAGGATGTTGCATAGAGCAGGGCACTTAGAGGGTTGAAAGATTAGTTTGTGGGCTATGATAAACTGAAGATAGTCTAGATGGTTGGAGAGTTCAAGCCAGTGTAACAAATTAAGGGCAATACAGTGATGGGAGGAGTATTTGGCTTTGGTGACAAATTTTGAAATCTTATTATAACAGACTTCCAATTTTGAAGTGAGTGTGGCAGATAAGTTAGTTAATAGAGGAGCACCATACATTAGTGAGGGGAGTAGATAGATAGTGGCAAGTGTTTGTCTGGTGGAAGGAGAGAGAAATTGGATGTTCCTGTATAGCATACCGAGTTTTATATGGGTTTTCTTAATGTTTTGCTGGATGTGAGTGTCGAATTTCAGGTGTTCATCAATAGTGACCCCAAGTAGTTTGGCAAAGTGAACAACCTCTATAGTGGATTTGTTTTGGCTAATGATTTGGAATGAGTTTTTATCAAGAGGGGAAGCTTTTGAGGGAGAAAATAATAGTATTTTGGATTTACTGGCATTTAGTGAGAGGTGGTTCTGAAGCATCCAGTTTTCAGTGGTGGAGAAAGCAGCTTGGGTCAGTGTTTGAAGCTCTGGTAGGTTGGTGGCACTGCAGACTAATGTGGAATCGTCTGCATATTGTACAATTTTGGTATTGGGTATGGCTTTGTGGAAATTGTTAATAAAGATGTTAAACAGCATTGGACCGAGTATGGATCCCTGGGGAACCTCAGTGGGGGTGGGAAGGAAGGTTGAGGTGCCTGTCCCCCATTTTACAGCTTGAGATCTATTGGAGAGGTAGCTAGAGAACCAGGATAAGGTATTCTGGGAGAGATTAAAGTTGGAGTGATGGATTAGGAGATGGGTGTGGGAGATGGTATCGAATGCCTTGGACAGATCTAGAAGAACAGTAGAAATTATTTTTCCAGAGTACCGGGCAAGATTTATTGTCTCTAGGATGGAGAGAAGTGCAATGGTTGTACTATGGCCTGGACAGAAGTCAAGTTGGGTTGGAGCGATTAGTTGGTTATTGGCTAAGAATGGCATGAGCTGAATGTGAATGCATTTTTCTAGTAGTTTGGAAATTGGGGAGAGGACGGCTATGGGGTGGAAGTTGGAGATGTTATTGTTTTTGTCTCCTTTATGGAGAGGTAGAATGAAGTCAGTGTACCATAGTTTGGGAACATAAGATTCTAGCATGGATCTATTGATCAGGATGCTAATGGGAAGAGCAATACCATCTGCGGCTATCTTTAGGAAGGAGGATGGGATATTGTCAGGGGCATTGGAGCAAGGTTTTAATTTGGAGAGTAATTTTTTTATATAGGATATTGAGATGGGTTTAAGGTTAAATATAGGCAGAGAGTTGGAGGCAGAGGGTGTTGTAGGTGGTGGTGAGGAAAGGGTGGATTGAGGGGAGGCATTATTGTTAGGGAAGGTTTTGGTCAGTTCAGCTATGGAGTTAGTGAAGAAGGAGTTGAATAGAGAGGCTATTTCAGGGTCAGATTTGCTGGTGTCAGGGCAGGGGTCACTTTTGGTAACTGAGTTGAGAAGAGAATTAATGGAGTCCCAGAATTGTTTTGGGCTTTTAGATTGGTTAGACTGCAGTTTAATATAGTAGGACTTTTTGTCTCTGATGATTTGTCTTTTAGCATGGTTGCGGAGTTGTTTATATTTAAGAAAAGTTTCAGGCTGCTCGTTTTGATGGTATGTTTTCCAGGATTTGTCTCTTTATAGCATAAGTTTTTTGGTATCTTTGGTTAGCCAAGGAACGGATTTGGTTTTTACTCGTTTTGTTCTTGGTGGTGCTAGGGAGTTGAGGATGTTTAAGAAGGAGGAGTTGAAAAATTCTGTGGCATTATCTAGTAGAAGGGTTTTCAGTGGGTTCCAATTTGTTTGTTTCAGGGAGTTAGAGAAGGCAGTTTGGTCAAAGTTTGTGAGGTTACATGTGTGGATGACTTGGTATAGGTGAGGAGAGGAGTGGGTAGCTCTGTAGATAAATGTTGGCAAGTGGTCTATAGGGTCGGTGTGGTGCCAGAGTTTAAGATTGTATTGGGATGGGAAGCTAGGATCCAGTCTAGTGTGGTACCTGGGGGGTTGTTTTCTT
>NC_056726.1:325094108-325226608 GCF_019279795.1 Protopterus annectens | reverse complement strand
CATCAGTTATAATCTACCAATCATTGTCAGTCGAACATTACATAGCTCATTCAAATCTTCCATTCTTTTAAACTTCATTCCTCCTGTGTATGTATTGTTCCCACAATTAACTCCACCTCACTCCTCATTATTCCACATTGCCTGATCAACAACAAAGAGCAATTTAAAGTTGATAGAGTACCCACTTCAACAATAAAAAAATACCTAAAAAAATGAAACCAACCACCTTGGCAACAGAAAAATTAAAAGCAGAGTACCTCAAAATAGCAGCAGAAGCTATAACATTCCCAGTCTCCATACTTATCAATAAATCCATAAAATAAAATCATATCCTCAGCATCTGGAAAATATTTTACATGACACGCCTCCATAAAGGCAGAAATTCTACCAACCTAGCTAACTACTGTCCAATCCCCATCGTCCCACCCATACTCAAGATATTACAGAAATGTATCCACCCCTAATTGCTCATATACCTCACTAATCATACCCTAATCTGCTTGACTCAACATGGCTTTTGGCCTAATCATAGTACTACTTCTGCCCTTTTAAACATTACAAACACAGTTAATCAACTTCAAAACAATAATAGCCTCATCTCAACAGCCTTCATAGACCTATTCATAGTATTTGACATTGACTCACACCAGAATCTCCTTGAGGAACTAGTCTCTCTAGGCCTCAATACCCCCATCACTAACCTGGTTCCACAGCTACTTATACAATAGGAAACAAACTATAAAATGGCAACAAGACTGATTTCCTCACAGTCAAAGTCAGTGCCTCTCAGGGATCATTTCTAGGACCCCCTACTTTTAAATATCTTTATTAATGATCTGTACTCAGCCACTAAACAAGCTACCCTGGTGCAATATGCAGATGATGTCACTCACATCTGCTCAGCCAAAACACCACCCTCCCTACAAGAAAATACCCAAAAGGCCTTTCTAGTCATAGAATCCTTGCTAGATAGCTCAGACTTGCTTTTAAATGCCAAAAAAACACAACTGATGCTTCTCACCCTGAAACTACTCAAACCAAAACCAATATTTTCATATTTGATCAGCCAGCAAAATAAAACTTGAATATCTCACACAAGCAAAACTCCTTGGAGTGGTGCTGAATGATAATGTCAGAAATGACCAGCACCTACACCTAGCCATTAAAAAAAAAATAGAAAATAGGTTCCCTCTACTGGGCTCAGAAATTCCTCTCCAAATACTCAGGAAAAAAAAAACATAGCACAAATATACCAGCTTCTATCCCTACTCTATGCCTCCACCTTTTTACAAATCTTGGCCATCAAAGACAGACAGCTTATAACAAAATTGCAAACTCTGCAACAAATAAATCCTCAAAAAAAACACTGCATAGCACTAAAAAGCCCTAACTAGAAAGAACTTTAAAATCACCTCAACTACCATCAACTTATTACAACCCATAAACTAATAAACTTCCCAAAAAATTCCCAGCTCCAGAAGGAATACTACAACCCTATACTACTAATCAAACCCTACTATCCAACAACAGAGCTTTTCTATCAATCAGGAAATCAAATAACAGTGAAGAAGGCGCATTCAAACCAGGTGGTGGCCAAAAATCTGGAACCAAACCCTCCCCCCATAAGGTAGGTGGACACACTGCATGGCTTCAAAACATCACTAAAATAACACCTGCTAAATAACTGGTTGTGCTCATGCATTACCCTAAGTTATGCCCTCCCCCATACTCAACCAAAATGTCACCATCGAAGTTACACTGCCTTTACTTAACCTTTCTGTACTCTAATCTTACGCATGCAACATTATATCTGAATCACTAAGAAATTTCACTGTATATTCTCCCACAATAGTCATTTATGCTATTTGTCTACATGCTGCCACTCCACCCCTCTACCTGATTTCTCTTCTACAAAACTTCCATTTCCCAGGAAACTACCACTACCTCCATTTTCTTTAATACAGGTCTAGACCAGCTCTTTACCTCAATCTATCTAATGTTTTATAGAACTACTTGTCCTCTTAAGTTGTACTTCCTGCTAAATCCTTGCTGTCACTGCAACCCTTCTCTGTACTTCCAACTGACAACCACATTACATAATACATCCACTGTCTATCTGTGGAATTCCTCAGTAACCACCTACCTCATGAAAGAAAAAACATGCATTTCCTTATCTTCATAGGCTACTGTATGTCATATAATGTGTTTTAGATGTATTTATGTCATTGTGTTTTCATGTAAAGTCTATGTATTTTATAAAATGTCATTTTTGTTTTGTCTTTAAATGTAGTTGCCTAATATGTGGAGCTTTTCTCCTCCGGCCTTGGCTGAAAATGTGATAAACCTCAGTCAGTCCTTCCTGTAAACAAAGAAAAGTAAATGAATATACCATCCCTTAATCACTAACTAAATTACAGCTTCTGCATGCTGTTTGTGAAGTCTTCATATTTCCCACTTCAAGTAACTTTTACAGCAGACTCATATAAGCTGCATTAGGCTAAAACACTGATTGAATGTACATCAGATTAGAGTAAAATGCTAGGCAGAGGTAGGATAGGCTTTAATATTAGAGTACTTGTGTTATGGTGCTGTGTTTTCTCTACATCCATAGTGAAACAGATACTTTATGCCAAAGAATGAGTCCACAAGGATGGTATGGATGTTGTATATTACAGACTAATGTGGGGGTTATATACCTGATGTCCCATTTTATACATTTTAAGCATTTATTATTTTTGTAAAACCATAGGCACTTAGCAGTGAAGTCCTAAATGCATGTAAACCTGTATTAGTTGATCTAATGTCATTTTTTCAGTCCATTCCTCAACATATGGGTCTCAGATTTGATCTCAGATCCAGGATTAGCAATCCTCAATCTTTGGATCTGATTTTCAAGCTCCACCCCTACCCATAATTCTTTATGCAAGGATTAAGCCACCTCAGTTCTCGTTTGCCACCATCAGCACTTCATGGATCTTTGGTGCTCAGGAGTAGTTGTTAGTATTTAGGTTTTCTTCCACTATCTTTGCTCACCTCCTCACATCTTTGCTATTGCCTCTATAGGTTTACTATCAAATATTGTCAGAAATCAAAACACTGAGCAACCGAAATATCGAACAGAGCATTTCAGCAATGTCAAATATCGTCTTTGCTGAAATGCTCACATCTGCCCACAACTAACAATGTTTGCAGGGGGGCAAGCCCCCTTGCACCCCCCCACCCCCCCTACTTATATATACAAACTCCGAGATCGCACTACAGTGAGAGTAAGGGTACATTTCCCGATCCCCACTATGCTGCGATCTGCACAGCAATGTTGAAGCTGACAGCGGCTGTTCGCTCATGTCAGCTTCAACATTGTGGTGATCGAACTCTCAGTTCGAGAAAATGATTTTCGCACATTTTCGATTGTCTAAATGACAATCGAATATGTTATAGTAAACTTTATATATATATATATATATATATATATATATATATATATATATATATAGTAATAGTAGTAGAAGTTTTCTAATAGTATAGAGTTTCACTATTTTTTGATAATTCTTTTTAACCTTTGTGATTGAAAGGATGGCTGAAAAGCCTTCCATTTTTAAAAATGTGTGGCCTGTTCACACAAAATTTGAAATTCAGATGCATGTGAGAAGTGGGTGTATCATGTCAGGCCTTCCCATATTAATATTAATATTAATTGTTCCATCCGCAAGGCTTTTGGCCAATGAACCATTGTGGAGAGCAGAACAAATTGATCTTAAAAGGTGTATTTCAGCCCACCAAAGGAGAAAAGTCCTCTTCAGTACTGTGAAATTCTGTGGTTGCTTCTTCTTCCTCTTCTCCTTCTTCATCTTTATCTAAGAAATCAGACAAATCTAAACACTCTGAAAAGAAAAGAGAGAAAGAAAAAGATAAAGGAAGAGATACAGAAAAATCAAAATCTTCAGAGAAGAGGTACCTGGATCTGGCATCTTTGTCTGCTCTGCCAGCTAAGATCTCCAGATGTTCAGAGTTGACAGTCTTCTCAGTCCAATAGTTATCAGGTTCTGATCCTATTGGATAAGTCTCATTATGCTTCAAGACTTCTTTCTTCTGCTTCTTCACTGACGTCAGACAGATCTTCTTGGAGTCTCAGCAAAGTACACATGGACAAGATAATGACACATTTCCTTTGGACCCAGATCAAGATGGGGTTTCTCCCAGCTCTGACTGCTGTTAGATCTGAAAAATCTGTTTCTTCTTCTTTAATTCACTCATGGCTCCTTCTCTGATCTGACCACTAGTGAATAAGGGAAGAAACACATCTGGTAGATGTGTTTCTTCCTCTTTACTTATGGCTCCTTCTCTGATCCAACTACTTGGATTGGAACCACTGGATCTGAATCTTGCCCAGAGTAAAACTGCATTGGAGCTAAAGCTTCATACTTCATCAAGTCTAGTGAGTTCTCTGACAAAGTCGGCTTCAACTCTGTTGGAGACATTTACGTTTCAGAACTGGACTGTTAGAGCCGATTATGACAGGATGAGATTAGATACAAGGTCTTCAGAGCTCTTCCTTTCTTCCACTAGGTGCATTGCCATGGGTCTTTGATTAATCATTGAATAGATTAAACAACAAATGGGAAAACTGTGAAAGCACATTAATGAAAGTCCATTCATTGAACCTGCACTTCATCAAACCTATGTGACAAGGAAAGTAACTAGTTGGCCAATACTTCCCCATCTCACAACAAATGGCAGTATTTCAAGCCCATCCAGGTGGGGGTTTTGCCCCCACACCCCCAACTATATATATATATATATATATATATATATATATATATATATATATATATACCAACTCTGAGATTGCACTACAGTGGAAAAAATTGAGACAGGGAATTGTTGGCCAAATCGTTACTTTCCCAGTCTCACAGGTTCGATGAAGTGCATGTTTGATGAATGGGCTTTTGATGATATGCTTTTGCTGTTTTGCCATTTGATTTTTAGCCCGTTCAATGATTAACCAAAGACCCCATCGGTGCTTGATAGTTGGGCTTAAGTGACATCTTCAGATCTTAGCCAAACAGCTTCTAGGGTTGAGCCAGCTTTGAGAGTTTTGGATCCAGTGGTGATACTCCACAGAACTTTGTCGAGCTCAGAGTCCGAGGCTCTCGTGAAAGTACCCTTCTCAAACTAGAGAGAGATCTTCCCTTTTGGAGCCAAATTCAACCGTCCTGCATAGGATTTCCCAGGGTATACAGCTTGGTCTCCTGGCTCCATTCCGACAGCCAGTTCTTGAGTTCCTTGGGCCTCTTCTCCAAAGATAGATTATATTTGTTTCTGAGTCTTCCCCTGAAAAATACACCCCCCCCCCCAAGGAGGTTCACAGGAAGCATAAGTGTAAGAGTAGGCACTTGAATTCCCCCAAGAAATTCCCAACCACTGATACTTATTTTGATGAGAGAGAGGTTTCTCCCAGTTCACCCCTTGAGGATCTAATTCAGTAAAATTCTTGAACTTTTTAGAAAGGGAGTTGGTTGTCCCAAGTGCCTTCTCCAGAGGAATTGTTTTTCTTGAGGCTTTCTGTTCTACCTACTTCTTGGGTGGTCCCCCACCCCCACTGATGAGAAGATTCATCTCATCTCCTCACAAATATGGAAGGAACCAGACATAGCTGACCCTATCCCCATGAAGCCTGGTAAGTTTCTAAAGATCAACCCCACTGGAGCAAAGATCCCATGGTAGATTCCATGGTAGTGATGGCAGTCAGTAAGATGGAGTTTACAGATGAAAACTCATTTGTCCATCCACAGAACAGAGAGCCACATGGATTGATCAGATTTGGGAATCATGTCTATATCTCATCTACCTTTTTGGTGAGACCACTTATTTGTTTAGCACAGTTTACTCACTTCCAGAGAGAATTGACTAAGGAAATATTACAACTAATGCACTGCTGTACTAGTAATGGACAGAGGTGGCTCCTAAATGCTTTATCTCATGCATGGGTCCCCTCAAATTATCATCCCAGTATGATCATTATGGATACTATCTAAGTATAGCTCATGGTGTGGGTAAGGCCAGTCTATAACCAAATGGAATAGGTTATTTCAAGCACAAAAAGGCAAAACTGGCTAGGCTTAAGAAGGCCTGTAAGGGCTGTTAGCATAGTACTTACCTATGTTCATATAAAATCTTCAATTTTCTCCAAGGGACCTTGAGTGTGGATAAGAGAAAACCCATTGATTCACAGTTGGCTACCCTAGAGTTGATATCTAATGCCTCTATGTGCTATATGTCTGATGCCCCAGAGGGTGCATCTAGACCAGCCAGCACAGGTATTTCCATATGGAGGCACATCTAGATGTGATTATGTGATTTTATAGAGTATTTTAAGATGCCCTCTGTCAACACCTCATATGATGGATCAACCTTTTTAGGCCTGAAAGTAAATGAAACTATCTCAAGGGGTGAAAAGGATGTCAAATCCCTATCTGCCAAAGGTATAAAATAATCTACCCCTGAAAGAACCTTCACCAGAACCCAGAAGGAAGAAAAGAGAATGTAGTTTTGTAAATTCCAGGAATTTGCATCCAACTCTTCTAGATAAAGAGGTCACGGAGGCAGAGGGGCAAACTCTTATACTGGATGTTAACCATAGGACAGAGGTGGTCTACAAAACCAAGGCTTTAGGGGTCCTTTCTCAGAGAATCTTTTCCAGTGCTCCTGAACAGCTATCTGACTGTCACACTCTAGAGGCAGTCAGGGGATGGGGAGATTATCCCTGCATCCAGCAACCTCGACGTCCATCACTCAACACAAGTGGGTGCAAAGGGTCATAACCAGAGGCTATTTCATTCCTTTTCATATCCCTCACCAATGTCTTAAAGAATTCCTGATGGACCACCCTCTCAAAGTGAAGAAGCTGCTTCAGAGATAAGGAAGCTTCTAAAAATGAAGTCATCCAAAAGTCCTTCCAGACCAGAGAGGATCTCAAATTCAGATAGGATTCTTTTTAATGCCAAAGGAAAACAGGGACATAAGGCTAATTTTGGACCTGAACCACTTAACAAATTTGTGAATCAAATGAAATTCTGGATGGCCATGGTTCTGTCTATTCTTCCTCTTCTGAGTAAGAATAACTGGATGTGCTCAACAGAGCTCCAGGATGCGTGCTTCACATAAAGATGGACAGACGCTCCAGAATGTACCATTGCTTCTGTCTGGGAGCCAGTCATTTTCAATTCAGAGCTCTGCTCTGTGGTCTCACCACAGCCCCCAAGGTATATACCAAGTGTATGTCAGTAATGGCAGCTCATCTGTGACTGTAGTGTTTTTGGGTATTCCTGTATTTGGATGACTGGGTCATCACTGCCCTTTCCAGAGATATATTGATTCAGGCTACAGCCTCCTTGCTCCAACTATGTTTAGGCCTGGGGATTACTGTGAATGTACAAAAGTTCAAGTTTCAACCGGACCAGTCTCTGGAAATCATTGGTTCACTCTTGAACACAAGACTTCAGATAGCAAAACTCCCTCAGTAAAGAATCACATCCCATCATCAACAAACCTGAGATGTTCTGTCTCACCAGAAGCCATAAGCAAGACTAATTCTTTGTCTTCTTGGCTCTATGGCAGCTTGCATCATTTAAGAGATACTGGCCGGGATATTTATGTGGATTTTTCAATGGACTTTGGTGGTTCAGTGGTCAATCATAAGCCAACTCATGTCTTTTCTAATTATTCGAATGAACATTTGTAGAACTCACATAAGATGGTGTCTATAATCTCTGCATGTACTTCAGGGATGGACTTTTATTCTCCCATTCCCCCAAGCCACAGCGACCATGGATATTTCTCATTTGGGGTGTGGGAGCATTATTTGGGAAGAACTGTTCAGGGCACATGGTCTCAGAGGCCAATTTTCATATCAGTATACTGGTGATGAGACCAGTCCTCCTAGCATTGCAGGTCTTTCAGGACTCTCTCCCTTTGGATGTGATATCTATTCGGATGGACAAAAGGGCAGTGGTCTGGTATATCAACAAACAGGGAGGAACCAGATGATCTTATAGCTTGTGTCAAGAGGCCATGAGAGTGTGGCAATAGGTGAAATTCTCTCACCGTTTCCTGAAAGCAATGCATGTCCCAGGGACATCCAGCATTCTTGGGGACTGACTGAACAGATCCATGCTGCTGAGTGGTCTCTCAGTTCTTTAGCAGCAGAGTCGATTTTCAGCTGATGGGGCTGATCTTGTTGCAATCTATTTGAGATGTAAACCTTGAGTTCCATGGACAATAGATTTTGGAACTGAACAATAAACTAGAAGACTAAATATTTCTTTATGTAGATTGCAAGGATAATTGGGAATTCATGAATTAATTTCCGACTCATGTTTAAGAGGTATGATAAACCTGGTCATAAAGAAAATCTCCAGATGCCAACAGAATAGTTTTTCATTGCTGAGTATCTGCAAGGTAGGCAAAAGGAGAAATGGAGGCAACCTATTCCAATCATGTTCTAGCCATGTTCCCTTTCTACTCAGCTACTGAACAAATGCTAAAAGAAGCCTTAAATATCCACAATTATGAAGATGACATCATGCGAAAATGCCAATAAAACAATTAAGGACTATTCACTAGCCTTACATAGTAGACAATATAAACTACATCTAGTTTGGGACAAATTATAAAGACAGGGTGCTGCCAAGACAGTGGCCTGTTCATCCACCCTTGGAATAGTGTGATGCAGTGAGAATAAATATAGCCTATGAAAAGGTATTGAGAATGCTGCAAGAACTTGTCTTAATGCCAAGTGGAGGAAAGGAGAGGCCTTGGTGTAAACTTTTTCTATCCAATATATTTTATAATGCAACTTGAGCGGGGGGCTCAGGAAGTAAGAAGAGGGGTGCTAGTATAAGAGACTATTCTACTGACTCCAGGATACCTGTCAGTGTAGTAGCCAACAAACATAATAGGAGTGATGCCAAATACATGTAATACGGAAGGATACTCCCAACAATTAAGAGGAAGAAAATATGTGGAAAAAGAGAGAGGAAGGAGGAGATACATATTACTTCTAGAAACAAAAATGAAAGGAAAACTACAAACTATGTTATTATAAATATCCAGCTATAGAAACTGACCAAAAAGTATGCTGGTTGTAAAAGGAGTAGCAAGTTATTATTCTGGATAACTACACTTAATATGAGAGAAGAAATGTAAGTGCAATGGGAAATGAAGACTGATCTCCTAGTTGGGATATAAATACTGTATGTATGGATCTACTAGGGATGATGGAGCATTTTATGTAATATTTTGTAAGGCAACTGGACAAGCAAAATTAGAGGCAGACAAAAAAATTATTGGAGGGGATTTTTAATGTGAAGACTTAACCATAGTAGACTGGAACTTTTGAAAAAAAAAAGAGAGGTTTCACAGAACGATGAGAAAGATAGACAAAAACATTAATGGAAGAGAATTAGTCAATTTATAGAGAATGAAATACAGAGAGAGGAAGAAGCTTACATTCACTTGGAACTGCTTAACCCAAGCATACAGACTAGACATGGTTGCACTAAGATAAAATAGATAAAAAGATGGTACAAATCTTGTAATACGGGAAGGTACATTTCTGATCATACACTGGTGTCATTCATGGTAGGGTGTAAGGCAGCAGAAGCAATGGACAATTCAGATTGGTAAGCTACAAATGGAAGGGGAATCAACAGAGAGTCAGGCTGGGTGATTTAAGCAAGCAAACACTGGAAGTCAATAAAACAGGAAAAGACGAGCTAGGACCACAGAAGTGGTATGGAGATAAGGCAATGGTCAGAGACAAGATAATCGGATGGAAGGATATTTTAAATACTTCTTTATGATTTAAAATTTAAAAATATTTGAAATATAGCTATATCTGCATTTGATGTTCAAATTTTGTCATCTGATGCAGTGATAAATTGGAAACCTTAATAAAGAGGTTAACTACTCTTTATATGACATACAAACATGCATAAGCCACATTTTTACACTTTGTGTATCCCTAGCAGAAAATATGCAAATAAATAAAACTTTAAGTAAGTCTTTCATCATGGATAAATACAAGTTCAAAGGAATTCTCAAATGTCAGTTGTGCCACTGCTACGTATAAGAATTGCAACGAAATTACAGTACATTTGCCAGTAATATTAATAAAGAGGCATGTCTTGCAGCATGAACTTTAAACAAAGGTCAGTGCCATTTTCTTCCCATATTCTATTTATTTATTTTTAAACACTGTAACTTGCTTTTTTCATCCAGAAGAGAAAACCAAAATGTCAAAGTTCAACTCTGCAAAACCTGCTTCCCATTGTGTCTCTGTGATCAGGAAGTTGTTCACTATCTGTAAAAGTTTTTTGACTGACCCTAGCCAAGACCTCTTAAAACTCCAAAAAGAACAAAAAGCTTAAAACAGATTTTTATTTATTTATTATTTATTTATTTAAATTTGTTGACCGGGAGTGTCCGACTGGACGTAGGTCCATTTTCAGCGGAGGTCCGGGGAGAAAAGCTCCACAGTAAAATAAACACACAGTAGTTACATTGGATTACATAGCGATTAACAATTTAACATAGCAATTACTTACAACATATTTACAGATGAAGAACATAGTACATCAGTAGACAACTAGAATCTTTATCTGTGAAGTACATAACAGACATTAACAAATGTTACAATGAGAAGTTCCTGCTGTATAATAAGTACTAGGCTTATGAGCATCTGAGCTTGCTATAATCAAGGTAGTTAGTGGAGTGGAAAGAAAGGTAGTGGTTGGATGGGGTGGATGATATTAGAGTGGGAGTTGCAAGGGCATAGCCAGCATGTTTTTAGGTGCGCTTTTAGTAAAGTTTTGAAGTGGATGCATGATGGTACGGAGGTAATTGTGGGTGGGAGTAAGTTCCATAATTTGGCTATGGCGCAAGAGAATAGTGCTTCACCAGCAGAGTTATTGGCTTTAGTGATCTGCAAGTGATTTTTGTTGCTGGATCTTAGTGGTCTGGTGGTGCGATAGGGTTGGAGTAGATTCTGGAGGGATGGGACATTTAGTGGATGATTTACTAGTTTGTGGGTGAGTGAGAGCTGATACCATTGAAGGAGGTGAGGGAGTTCAAGCCAGCCCAGTTCAGCAAGTGAGAGACAGTGGTGACTACGGTAGGATGCCCCTTTGGCGAATTTGGCGATTTTGTTGTAGCAGGTCTCTAGCTTGTTTAGATCACATTGCCTTAGGTTGGTATATATTGGAGAGGCATAAAGTAGGGTGGAGATAAGGTGGGAATTTGCTATTGAAATCTTTGCTGCTTTGGTGAGAAATTGCTTATTTCTGTATAACGCTCCTAGTTTTTTGTGGACTTTTTTTATGGTCATGGATATGTGAATGTCAAATTTTAGTTTGTTGTCTGTTTCCACTCCTAGCAATTTGGTGTGTTCAGTTGGATATATACTGGTGTTGTCTTTTGCTGTGATGTTACAGTGAGAGTTGTTTTGAGTATGTTTGGTGGGTTGGAAGATGAGTAGTTTAGTTTGTTTGGGTTGAGTATTAATTGGGCATTGGATAACCATGTTTCAACAGAGGAAAAGGCTTCCTGTGTGACTTTTTGCAGTTTTGGTAGGGACTGGGCTGAGCAGATGATGGTCAAGTATGATGGTATGGTCGAGATATGGTCGAGGTGATGGTAAAACAAAACTAAATGCAATATAAGAAATATATAAAAAATAGAAGTAACCAAACCTTAAATGAATAACTCCAATCCAAAATCAAACACAGACAGAGATCCACAATAGTCAGGCAGAAAACAGCAAGTCAAACAATCGTCTTCTTCTTTCGGCTTTTCCCAGTTAGGGGTTGCCACAGCGGATCATCTGTCCGCTCAAGATTGGCAGTGGAGTTTTATGGTATCGAGTTGCCAGCCCGGCACCCAACCTTCCACAGAAGGCACACACATGCACACCTAGGGCCAATTTAGAGTGTCCAATCCACCTACTGCATTTCTTTGGGATGAAACTGGAGCACCCGGAGGAAACCCACTCGACCACAGGGAGGAAATGCAGACTCCGCACAGAAGGCACCCTTGCTGAGAATTGAACCAGAGACCCTCTTGCTGTGAGGCGGCGACACTAACCGCTGCACCACCGTGACCGCCCAGCAAGTCAAACAATCAATACAGCTAAATAAAGATACCACTAAAGATTTGTAGTTAAATGAAGAATGCTATTTCTCAGCTGTTCCCACGAATTAGCTGGGTGTTATTCACTGTCTGCAAAATAATTATTTTCTGTCTGACCCTATCCAATACCTCTTAAAACTCCCAAAAAAACCTTACAAGAAAACAAAATGTAGCACAAGAAAAAAAATAGAAGTAACCAAACCTTAAATTAATCACTCCAATAAAATCAAATGCAGACAGAGATCAGCAATAGTCAAGCAGAGAACGGCAAGTCACATAAGCACTGCAGCTAAATAAAAATGCCACTACTTATCTGTAGTTAAATGAATGATATTTCTCAGCTCTTTCCACTAATTAACTCGATGTTATTCACTGTCTGGAAAATAATTATTTTCTAACTGACCCTACCCAAGACCTCTTAAAACTCCAAAAAGAATAAAATACTTATAACAATACAAAATGCAATATAAGAAATAGATGAAAAATAGTAGTGACCAAACCTTAAATGAATAACCCCAATCCAAAATCAAATGCATGCAGAGATCAGCAGTACTCATGCAGAGCACCAGGTCAAATAAACACTACAGCTACATCAGTCAAGCAAGCACTTCAGCTAAACTCAGGTTAGTTTCCTATCTGGAGCCAAGATCCACCAAATTATGCAAGCATTCAAGTCATTACATCACTGGTACTCCTGTGATTCCATCATAGTTCATGTAGGTGTAATTGACCAGAGATGTACCTCCCAAGAATATTTGAATAGATATTATAGAGCTCCTGGACTATGTCTCAGGCTGGTAAGAGCCTAGCATTGAGCAATACATTACCTTCACCAAGGATGACGCTACAGTATGAACAAAAGATTATTGATTTTAACAATTGGCTGAGTTTCTGGTGTGATTTTTAAGGGGGTCTAATATTTGTCAGTATGGAAGAACATGGTTAACAGATCACATTTCTTTGCCAGTGATGGTCTTTACATGTCCCTTCTAGGCTTTTAAATACTGGCTAAAGCTTTATCCAGCACTGGAGTGCCTTTTTAGGCAATGGCAAATTGGCAAACCTACTGACATAGCAAAATCAACTCATATGAACCTCAAGGTGATACTGCCCAATGCCAGAAGCCTCAAAAAAAAAAAAGAAAAAAAAAAGACACTTCCCCCAAGGCCTACTAACCCTCGAGAACACAGACATCTGTACCTTTACTGAGAAATCATTTAAAGCTGCTGACAGTACACTGGCAGTGAAAGGATTTAGTGCCTTTCACATTTTTTAAACCAGCATCTGCACAGACGGGGGGGAAGGTGGAGGTGTCTTGACATACATCAATGACAAGCATACTTCTAGGGTGGTTAAGCAGGGTGACATACTGGAATTTATCCATGTGCAGATAACCATAGATAAAATCATGTATCACATCTTAACTAGCTAAAGGCCGCCCTCCATGTTGCAAGAGACGCACAGCAAATACTTGGACCTACTGGAGACACTTACCATCCAACCAAGCACCCTATGCATTGGGGACTGGCCAAAGAGTTTAAAGATGAACAAAAAATTAAGAAAATCTGTTTAATGGAGGGTGCCTCATTGACTAATGAAAATATAGATAAACTGAAGAAGCTAAAATGTATACCCATAACTTTGATAATGAATGAGGAAAAGGTTTGTTTTTATACATTTACTTATAGATCCATAGATAACTCCAAGTCACTGGGCCTTATTTACACCTTAGCAGTACCCTCATTGATGCTGCACCTCCTTTCTCCAGGAGGTCACATGCCATTCACTCCCAGAGTAAACTCTGCATACCTCATCCAGTCTTTACTTCCTTTTACTCCACTTTCCTACTTAGTCAGCTGGGATCTTTCTACAGTTTTCAATTAGGATGCATAATTTGCGTATGTGGAACACAACCTCTAACTTCATGTACTGCTAGGCATCTTTGACTAAACTAAGATTACACTGGTATGAAACTGGCCCTCCTACTTGATTATTATATTACATCTGCTTCATTTTTTTCCCACTTCAGTAGTTCAGACTGTTAATAGGTTCATAGGTTCATAGGTTCATACTAGGCTATCCGCCCTAGGGCATTTATAAGCCTAGCCAGAGTGTGTTTGGCTTTCGCCACCCATTTTAAATTAATTTTGCTATGCCCTTTTTCGAGGTTAGTATACTGTGCCTCTGTCTAACAGTGACACAGAAGTGATACCCGGGGTAAACCTACGATCTCCCATCTCCCATGGTGTTTGGAGAGACCTTCATATTTTCCAGTGTTCACAGGAAGGCCGAGTGGGGTTCCTGGGTTTGGGAGGGTGGTCTGTAGCAGGCTATAAACTGGAAGGCAGTTTTACCCACTGTTAGTTGCACATGGATAGTCTCTGATGCTTCGTGCTGTGCCACCAACCTGGAGGTGTGGGTATCTTTGAAGAATATTGATACTCCCCCTCCTTTTGTGGTTTGATCCAAGTTTTGGGGCCGAAAAGCATGGTATGAGGTATAATCTGGTAGTGCTGGGGTGCTCTCGGGAGCCTTGAACCAGGTTTCTGTTACTGCACAGATATCAATGTTCTCCATGCTAAGGAGAGTTTCGAGTGCATGCATCTTGAGGTTTAGACTTCTGGCTTTGAGTAGCATTACTCTTAGTTTCTTATCCCTTGTGATACCTATGGAGGTGGGTTTGTCTTTTGAGCCTTGCCTAAAAAGGCACTATGGGGTAGCAAGAGCCTTTGCCAATATCCGAAAGCCCAGGGGTGACAGGTGCAAGCCGTCCCTAGCGAAGCATCGTGGCTTGTCGAGCATGTCATCCCAGGCTGACAGGCATTGATCCCTTTGAATGACACCAATACTTAAGCCAATTGTTGAAATTGATCATCTTGTCTTCATATTGTGGCATCATTCTTGGTGAGGGTAAGATGCTACTCAAGGTCAGGGTCATACCGGCCTGGGCTACATGCTCAGAGAGCTCCTCTGTGTCTCTTTTCATGTAGTCCAGGGAGGTACGTCTCAGGTCATTCACACCAGCATGGACAATAACTGAGTCATATTTGTACTTGCCTTGGAGTGACCTGAGTGCTTGTGTTATGTGGTGGATCCTAGCGCCCAACAGGCAGCTCACTGTGACCTTCTCCTTGTTCAGCCTGGTGAGCGGGGCGTCAGTGTGCCTGATGATAGAGTCACCTATTACAAGTGTATCAGGTGTGTTGTTTAGCCTTAAGGGCTGTGACTGTTCGGCACACTGGCTTTGTGAGCTATGTGTTGCACATGTTTTGTTTTGTAATGAACGTGTTTTGTAATGAACTACTTTGTATGGTGAGAGTGGAAAGAGTTGAGGGTTGAAGTCTCCTCATATCTAATCCTTGTTTGATTAATCTTGGTAGCAATGAACATGTAGTCATTTAAAAATATTTGCTAATAATACAGGTTAAACTGATAGAATGATAATTATCAGCTAAGATATCTCCTCTACTCTTTGGAATAGGCATTACTAAGGATTTTTCCAGACTTCAGGGATTTGTCTGATGTATAAGTTTTTTTTTTTTTTTTTTTTTTTAAAAAAGGGTAAGGCAAGTGTGGTACAAGCTGGATAATCGTTTTTGAAAGAAGAACCCCTTAATACCATCTGGTCCAGGAACAGAACTAATGTTAATTGTTTCAAGCACAGACTGAATTTCTTTATTTAACATTAATGATCAGCAATCCAGATTACAGATTTCTATCCCACTGGTGCTTAATGACAGATTGACAGACAGCTCTATAAACATACCTGCAAATATATTTACCAATGCATCAGGATATTTCTGATAATACACCTTATTAGCAAGGGCTGGTATATTTTGTATATCCTCCATAAGGAAATTTTCCTTATTATTTCATTCTTTTTTTTTGCCCACCATGATTTACTACATTTGCAAAATGAATCAGCAATGCAACTTGTCAATCAATCAGTGAATGAATTTGTAAAAAAAAAAAAAAAAAAAAATCCAACATTTACAAATACATTTGACTTTCAATCTCCAAAGATGGCCTCCCAATTCTAGATGATTTGGAAAATGCATGATAAACTGTGATAATAACCTTCTTTAATTATCCCATATAAAACTGATAATCAATGATGCTATCTTAGCTAGCCATTTGCTGGTCATCACCATGGGAATATGACTAATAACATAGAATAGTGCAGCCAAAAACATTTTCACAGCTGTATCTCATCCCAGAGTTTTCAAGTGCTTCCTTCTTCATGTATGAATCCATATAATGGCTTTCTTCCATATGACTTTTAGATTGTCATCTACCATTACAGAGAAACTGGATGTGAAGTTATACCCAGATATTTGGGCAGAGGGGCTCCTCAAGGCACATTAAACAAAAATGCGCCAGTGTTTTAACAGCAATTTGGTGGAATACCATTTAAGTGAAAATATTTTACCAAAAGCACTATCTGTGAAAGTGGAAAAATCCCTTTTCTTCATGTTGAGTGACCTCAGGGTATGTATATTTATGTTCAGGAGTATGTAGGGGCTCTCCAAAAAAGGTTTACTTTGATTTTCAGTGAAAGTGCTTTTGACAAAATATTTTTGGAATATTTGTGTTCAGTGGAGGAGGTGCCAGTATAGCAACATGATTCCTATTAAGCATGTGTATTGTCTCATTGTATGTGTGAGCTGTTATGTTAAAAGGAATTAGTGAAGCTTTCCCAGGATTACACCTCAGACCACATCGTGATTTAAATCTATTGATGTGTTATTACTTTTGTACCTCTATGACAGGATTTTGAGTCAAAATTAGATAGTCATCTGCAAACATTAGAACTGTCATTTCTCTTTCTGCAAGGGGCAAACTACTGAAGGGATCACTAGGGGAAATATTCCATTTTGATGTCATCTGAGTGCTTGTGCATACATGGATACACTACTTAAGGGATTGTTGGGGAAATGTTTCAGTTTGGTATTATTGAAATACTTGTGTATACATGAACAGCTATTAAAGGGATCACTTGGGAAAATATTTCATTTTTATGTCATCAAAGTGCTTGTGCGCACATGAGCAAACAACTGAAGGGATTGCTGAGTGAAATATTGCATTTTGGTGTCATTGAAGTGCTTGGGCATGCATAGACAAAATACTAAAGGGATCACTGGGAGGAATATTTCATTTTGGTGTCACTGAAGGGGCTGTGCATACATAGGCAAATTGGTGAAGGGATCACTGAGGAAAATAATTAATTTTATGTCATTTAAGAGGATTTCCATATATGGTTTGTGGATTGCAAAGTGTTTAGAAGATGCACAGCAATGCTTTTTATAAAGGACATGCATGCAGTCTGTGTATTTCAGCACTTCATTAGCATACAACACTTTACAGAATTTCTCACTTACATCTTGTTACACTAAATCATGGGCAGTGTGTGTTAACATAAAAGGCCTCTATGAATATCTACCTAGCTACGCTCACTGGCACACACTGCTTGAAGCAGTACTGCATTCACACAATGATTTTGACTGCCAACCTTTATATTATATGGTTAGCACTGAGCTCAAAAAATACATACTTTGTTATTTGTTTTTCATTTTGATATGCTCTAAGCTCAGAACAATCGAAGTAGCTATACACGCTAGACGGTTGCCACCAGGCATGCAATAAAGTTGTCAACTAATTTGTGTTTGACATTTACAGCAAAACAGTAAATGTTGTCATTGAAAATGCTAGAAATGTGCTGCCTCCAATGGACTCACTCCATGATGTGTTCAATACAACTAACTATATTTTTAAAGCAGTAGGTGAATTCATTATTAATAATTTGTTATTGATTTATTTCACACATTGGGGTGAAATGATAGTGTATTTTGGTCATATGGAAGGTGTAGTTTTAGTTTGTGTGTATATATGTGTATATGTATTACCCGTGTGAAAATACACATAACTGTATTTGGTGTGTGTGTGTGTGTCTGTGCATGTCTTTCCATTCTCTTCTTTGTATGTTGTCAATTTTCCTTTTCATTGCTTTATTACATTAAATGGTGACATTTTGCAATGTTTCTTGAAAGCTGCAAATGTCAGCTGGATATGAAGGAGTTCAGTGGTTTGTAAAAACATTCAGGCTAATTATTTAAAGACACCAAAGCATTCTGGATAAAGTTAAATTAAAATAAGAGGGTGTGTTCCTCCAAAATGAGAACTATATCCATTAAAGTTTTAAACATGTACTGTTCACTATACTTCCCATAGATTCAGAAATAGGGATTTTTATCATAACATACATCTCTGATATATGCTGAAAAACGTGTCATTCCTTCTTATCATAAGTATTTTAAAAAGTACAGTTAGGTATTAAATGTTTACATATATATGTGAACTTTTTTTTTTTAATTTTAGCAACATGAGGTCTTAACAGTTTTTCATGTACATAGGGTAATAGTTCGCTAAGCAAATGAACTAAAACTTTTGCATGTGATATGAAACCTTGACTCTAAAAAGATTTGTACCTACAGATGTTAAAGGTGACATATCTTGAAAAGGTACAAGTTCCATTTGCTTTGTTACTAGGTTTAAAGTAGTTGAAACTCTGTTTCCAAAACATTTGCTGTAAATTTTACTTTGCAAAATAAACTCCGTGACTTTAGAAGAAATAGCTCAAGGTTAAAATGATTACCCTATGTTTTACAACTAAGGTCATGAGTTTAAAGAGGCTGCTGAATATGAAGAAGTGGCTCACAAATGGAAGCAAGGCAAATAAGACTGAAAAATAAAACAGCAAATCCATTTTCAGTATATCTTACACTTCTAATAGTTAAGCTAATATTTATTTAGTGGGATCTTAATTATCATTAAAAAACACATTATGCATTCCACTCCTTGGACCACTTACCACTTTCTAATATTGTTATGATGAACTGTTTTCTCGGTATTCATTAGCATACGTCTGATAAATTACTGTAACTAGATTTAGGCAGATAGAATAACTAGTCAATTAATTACTGTGATTATTATTTAGTGGAAATGGGTTTCTCTGGGCAGAATGTGAAACAGAAGCAAGCTAAGTAATGCATTATGTGGAAGTGGTGTTTTATCTTTAAGAGTAAGATAAGTGTCCAGTACTTTCTCCAAATAAACAAAATATTCATTACCTATGCAAGATTTATTAGTGTAATTGAAAGCAATATTTTAAGGCTCCAAGCAGTACAAATATTATAAAGGACAACAACTTCCCATTTCAGTTTATATATATTGGTGCATGTTAAAAAAGGAAAAAAATACAAACCAGATATGATTGTTGTCAGATATATTCTAGGTATAGTAAGTGTGATAAACAATTATGATAATTTTCGTTAATCCTTGATATTTCGGTGGAGTTCAGATGTAAATTATTTTAGTAGCATTTCTTTAGTTGAGAGGACTTCATATATTTTGGTTGTAATTTATCGAATGAACAAACAGATGAGTTAGGGGCTAACAATGCTGTCATCTTAGCTTTACTGTTTTGAATGTGCCACCTTCAATGCAAGTTCCAGATAGCTATGGCTAATTATACAAAACATATATTTTTAATCCTTTAAGTCTAAGTTATTTGTCAGTATGAGCAAATAGAGAAATTGACTGTCAAGGAAGTATTTAAAAAAATAAATTTAAAGTACAGACTTCTGCATTAAACTGAGTTTAAATGTGTAGACTTTCCCAGGACACGTTCATCCTTTGTTTCAAATCTATTTATTATATTGCTTCTCTAGTAAGCTATTACATTAAAAAAGCTATCCTTAAATCACAGCTCAAATTCCACATCACATTTACTGATTTTTTTGAGTTATGGCAGTCATCCATCCATCCATCCATCCATCCATCCTCCCACAACCCTTTTTGCACATAGGACTGGGTGTCACTTCAACAGTAACAATCATCTAGAGCCAAAGTTTAAATCATTGGGTGATTAGTCTTGCATTGGCTGTTCTTTTATGCTACAACCCTGCACACAGACTTACAACTATGGTCAATTTAGAGTGTCTAAGTCACCTACTTCATGTCTTCGGAATGTGGGAGGAAAATGTAGCACAAAGAGGACACCCATATAAACTGTGCACAGGAGGTAACCCAGTTTTGAATCAAACCATGGAACCTTTTGCTATGAGATGACATTGCTATCCTCTGTGACACTGTGCCACTCCCGAAGGGTATTAGTCATACTGAGTATAACTGCATTATCTGTTATCATCTAACTACAGTTATGAAAAGTTTGTAGAAAAAAACTGAATAACCATTTTAACTATTCATATGCAGACACACCGAAAAAAGCACAAGCAAAGAGCTGACATTCTGTGTTGAGCTCCAAAACATCAAAATGAATGGCTATCACTGGACTGATGGCATCTAGATATGCCAAAAATAATAGCAATATAGACATGGCAGTTTCGCTTTTAAATGTTCCCGGAACATCAGCCTTTTAAAAGCAGTTCTCCTTGCTCTGACATCAAGAAATCTTACAAAAGACACTTACTGATATAAATTTTGTTTGAAGACAATTGTATATAAGCTATTAGTTAGGGCCTGGTATACTTTTAAATTGCAGCATTGAAAATAACCATAATATAGCACACACACACACACACACACACACACACACACACACACACACACACACACACACATAAAACACACACACTCACCATATACTCAAACTCATACAAAACCCCACACAAATATCATCTTCTAAAGGAACCTTGTTGACTAACCTAGTACCCATTCAAAAAAGACCCCAGCCAGTATATAATAGATTATTAACTATATGCTATATTTTACAGAGAACAAGATTTTATTCATTTTGCAGCAAGGTTACCTTTATTACCAACTTTACTGAACTCATGCCTTTAAAATGCAAGCAATTGTGGCCACGTGGTTAAGGTAATAGAGTCAAAATACACTGAGGTTTCCTGCACAGTTTCAAATCCTGTCAATTATAAAAGTACAATTTTTGGGGGGACACGGGAGTGGCTTAATGGTTAAGGTCTTTACCTCACAGGTACAAGGCACAGGGTTTAATTTTGACCTCTGGTTATTGACTGAACTTGTAATAGTCTGCAGACTGCTGTTTACCTATGAGTCTAAACACCATTTGCAATATATATTCTCATTTTTTTGTGCTGTAAGCTTCCAAATATTTGTCCATGGGGCAGCCTCTTTTAGGCCTTGTCACCCTTTTTGTTAGGTTTTCTTCTCTTGCCAGTCCCATGACTGGCCTCTCAACCTACCAGTCACTGCCCATTTAATACATAACTGTCTTGACAGTGTCTGGTCCCATCCTCTGTGTTAGTTTTTTTACCTTGTACCCACTAAGCATTAGCTCTGACTCCTCTGTGACCTTTATCTGGAAAACATGTATGATGAATGAGGATGAATGAATGAACACATTACACTTGTCAAAAAATGAGAAAGGCATTAAAATGTCTACCTTAAAACTCAACCATCATTACTCAGCATACCACATTGATAATCAATAACACACCACAGTGACCGGTTCTATCTTGAAGATTAACATGTGCTACAATAACAGAATGGCTTTCTGTGGATATGTCCCCAGTAATTTTGTGCTATCAGCTTTTAAATTAAATAACTGTACAGGCTTAGCCCATACATCTGAAGGGAAAACTATACTGGTTGATTCCATTTCCCTAAAGATAAATTGTTTTGTATTCACTGTTGCTGAGATTAACAAAGACCTTTCATTAGCTTTGCCATGAGGTTCATATCCTATTATCCTCAGCAAATGTATACCCATTTCTGCAGTCACACCATCAGGGTTAATGCTTAAATTTGTTTGTTTTTCCACCACTAGTTATAGGATAACATAAAATACAAGGAAACTGAGACACAAATATCATTTATGCCATATCAGTAGCCACCTTCAGGCCTTAAATCCCTTCTCAAGAAGGATAAAGCATGTCAGTCCTAGACTAAATTTATTGCCACTCATCTATTCATCCAGGTTTAATATGAAAGAAGATAGTGTGCCACTTTAACTTGCAGAGGTGGGATAGGCACTGGGTAATAAATGTGTCTCTCCAACGTGTTTTTTTGTAGATTTAAGTCATTAGTCCTGGTATTCTACAGCTATTGGACTTGTAAAGATACATGAGATCAAGGCAGATGTGTTGCTAATGGCACAAAACGCAAGGCATATAGCACCCTATAAAAGCCTATAAGAAAACGAGTAACAGAATATCTCTACAAGCCTTTCCAGGTAGCTCAGAGACTTTAAGGAACAATCTTAATGGCTAGAAGCAGCTAAAGCCTTTTCGGTTGGTTAATATGTATAGAAAGATACTTCCTTAAAGGGGCATTGTATTCAGTAACTGGTCCAATTAGGTCAGCATGCAGAAGGAAGATAAGTTCTTTTGATCTGGATGATAAGTTGTTCAATATTAGTTGTACTAAACAGAAGCATTTTCTGATTACTGTTGCTACATGGTGGTTGAAGAATGGGTTCAAACATTCCTAACTACATTATCACTCTAGAGTGAGGTGCTAGCTGTACTGAACTTTGGAAAAGATATACAAGACTTTACATTTAATTTTAGCCCTTTTTCTGTACACAACTTATTTATGAGGGTTGTTTCCTTTCTGTAATGGAAGAATGCAAGAGAAAGAGAAAGAGATTTGATAGTAACAATTTGGCGTAATCTACAAACTTATTTAACCAAATATCCTGAGTCCTTGTTTGAAAAACATAAACATAGTATGAAAAAAAAGAAGGGTGTCAGTCCTTATCTCTGGAGAATACCACTAGTTATGTTCATACTTTCTGAAGAGGTGCCTGCCACCTTAACTACGTCGGTTCTGTCTTTCAGCCAGTTGGCTATCCACCTCATCACACAAGAAGTAGTGAGTTTGGAATAATAGTTAGGATTTTTACTTCATGAGCACAAGGTACAGGGTTTGATTCTAACTTCAGGTTATTGGCTATGCTTAAAATGGTAATTTAAGGCAGTTAGCCTAGTATTTACCTATAAATCTAATTTTAAAGCAGGTAGCTTATTAATGCTGCCAGCATGTGGTATTCTGCTGAATGCTTTGGCCAGATCCAATGAGCTGCAGGAAAAGAATAACTGGTCTCTACTGCCTCTGTGATTTCCTTGACAAAGTTAACTGAGTTGAGGAGGCAGGAACACTGAGAAAGCCAAACTGATGTGAGTCTACTCTGCTAAGGTTTTTGATACCATAGTTTATGAGGTTAGACGTATGAGGCATTCCATGGCTTTTCAAATCTGACTAGTCAGACTAATTGGTTTATAGTTTCCCAGGTCGATGGTAGGACTTCTCTGGTGAATGGGCATCATCCCTACTGTTTGCCATACATTAAGGGCAAACCATGTAGCTAATCTCAGGTTAAACAATTTAAGAAAGGGCATGTCTGTTGCTGTTTAATAAATACCCAGGCAAATAATTATGCCCCATATAAGTAGTATTCTAGTCTTAAAAAACACCTTTAGTATATGTTCCTTTGTGATTGTAGGCAGTGTAAATGATGGGGGATAATAAAGATAATTGTTCAGGGTAAAGTTTTCCTAAATTTGCCTGCTAGTTTACTTGATATGTCTACTGAGTCCGAGAGGGCTGTGCCATTTTAGATAAGTTGAAAACACTGCTAAGTGTTATTTCTTGTTTTCCTAATGTAACTAAAGAAAATTATCATAGGTTTATAGATAGGTACTAGGCTATTGGCCCTAGAGCCTATACAAGCCTAGCCAAAAAGGTACCCTGGCTTACACCACCCAAGAAAATTATTTTCCTGTGTCCCTGTTGAGCAGAGCCACAGAGGTGATCCCCGGGGTGAATTTCCTATTTTCCATTCAATCATCAATATTTTTCTTGAAGAGTGCTAATGAGGAGCTTTGTTTGATATAGATAGGTAGTTTGTTTCAGAGTATGGGAAGTCTATGGGACAGGAATCTATCCCTCCAGCATGTTCTGTTTATTGTGGTGACAAGGTTTAGGTCCCTAGAGTGTGTAACTTGGAGGGATTTCTTTAAGTGGAGCATGTCCAACAGCTCTGGGTTTGACATAGTTTTGTATGTTAGGCAGAGATCGCCTCTGACTAGGTGATATGCGACGGAGTAAAGCTGGAGTTTTTTGAAACGGTCTGTGTAGGTCATCTGTTTGAGGCTGGTAATCCTCTTTGTGAGGTATTTCTGTGGCCTTTCCAGTTGTTGTAGATGTCTTGTGAGGTACATACCAAAAGGGATGCTGTACTCTATAATGGGTCTAATGTGTGATGAGTAGAGGGGAACAGCGACCTCTTTTTTCCTTGATGAGAAACCTTTTGTGATGAGATATGCGATGTAAAAGGATTTTCTGACTACTGTGGTGATGTGATTATCAAAGGAGAGACTACTGTCCACCTGTGTCCCAAGGTCTCTTATCACACTTTCTGTGTTAGGCAGACTACCACCTATGTGGTAGCTAATGGGTACAGAGTTTTTACCAACGGGGATGACAATGCACTTTTTGGCATTGAGCTTGAGGCCATGGCTTTGACACCAGGCATCTGTCTCAGTGATGCCCTTTTGTAGGATGTCCACATCGTTAGGAGTTTCAATTATGGCTCCTAGTTTGCAGTAATCTGTGAACTTCATTAGCCAAAGACCTTCTGTGTTAGCCTGTACTTCAGAAAAGTAGATACCAAACAGGAGAGGACCTAGGACTGAACCCTGTGGTACTCCACTTGTCACTGGTCTGAAGTCAGATTTGGAGTCTGCTACTTTCACAGTGTGGGTTCTGTCAGTGAGCCAGTTGGCAACCCATCTTGTGACATAGGGATTTATACCTAGTTTAGTGAGTTTATCTATAATTCCAGAGTGGAGGATGGTGTCAAAAGCCTTGACGAGATCTAGATAGGATGTGTGAACCACCTTACCCTCATCTACAGCTTTGGTGACTGCTTCAAAGAAGTCAATCAGGTTTAAGAGACATGATGTGCCTTTTACAAACCCTAACTGGGTGGGGTCCAGAGTTTGGAGATTACCAATTATCCACAGCTTTTGAAGATAATTTTAAATTTCATGATTTGCCTAAGCATCCTTGACAGTAGCGTTTAGTTCCTTACTGCTCTTCTTTATGCAGTCTTTAATATGAGGAATTTTAGATCTGTTGTAAGATTTAAGAATGTGTTTTTCTTGGTATATAGTTTATTTAAGCTGATGGACTACATGGGTGATTTCTTCTTAAAAATCCATTACACTTGGCTGTAGTAGGTACAGCCAGGCATACGTCTCAACTTTCAGATATCAGCAATCTGGACAATGGCTCTTGAAAAGTAGGTACACTTGTCAAAAATCTGGACAGGTGATTAGTACAATATTTATGTATTTAATAGCATAACCTCTCCTACATCCAGTAGTAATAATGAATCCCACCATTCAAAACTGATATTGACAAAAATGAAACAAATATATAAGTGAGGCAAACGAAGATACGTCATTGTACCTAGCAGCAACAATGTCTTAGCTGATACAAGACTTGGAGGAACTATTTGCATGAGAAAGCATAGAAGAGTTTTACAAATAGAGCCCTGAATGGAGGGTGAGACAAGTTTAACTGCTTCCAAAGAAGACACCAAGTCCAAAAAAATGACATCCTAAAAAAATGAAGACTCATAAAAGCAACAGTAATTTGAAGACAGAAGGCCTATGGCTCAGGAGAGATATATGGAGATAGTATTTCACAAATAGGTTTGTAGAGGACAGTCACAGCCTTCTTGAATTGTCAGAAAGACAAAAATAATCATGGAATTCAAGAAAATATCGAGCATGCAAAATTCAACTCTTAAGTGATTAGGGCTGAAGTAGTTTCTGCAGCTCAGCCATTTCCAAGTGAAATGAGTAGATTATCATTTTATTATCTTTCAGACTAAAGCAATTATTTCAGCTTTGAGCTTGCCAGATAGTTCACCTGTGGTGATGTCGCCCATGGATAAAGCTTAGGCAAAAAAGTGATATACATTGGATGTGAGCATAACAGTGATCTTAACATGATACAAGATCTCAAACTGTAGACATGCCCCAGATAATATTGACTATCCTCTCTTCTCTTTCCTATGTGTCAGGGTGGTGTAACAGAGCACTTAAGCCAAATCACCAGCTACAAAAATAGCAGCTGTCATTTACTTGATTCTAAGCAGAAAATCTGTGTGTGTGTGTGTGTGTGTGTGTGTGTGTGTGTGTGTGTGTGTGTGTGTGTGTGTGTGTGTGTGTGTGTGTGTCTGTGTGTATGTGTTTCTTTTTTTTACAACACATAATGCTTTACAACAGTTACTATGAAATTTCACTTTTCTGACAAGTAACAACAAATGAAAACTTTCTTTGTTAAAATAAAAATAAAAATAAAAATCCTAAGATGAGTTTCTAAAATATGTCAAAACCTATTTGAAAAGCAGTTATAGCCATATACTCTAATGTACCAAGCAGCCTTGCACTTTGAGTATCATCTGTAATATAACTTCTCACTGCATTCAATAAGCCCTTTTTTCAACAGCAATTTTGAAGTTAACATCTGTAGTAACCGAGATTCTACTACACTTTCACATCCCAAAAAAGAAAACATCTCTCAGCAGCTTTCAAGATAAATCACCATTTGTGACAGAAAGAAATATATCTCTACTACTGGGATATTATTCTTATCAATAAAGAAATCTCGCAAAACCTAGGTAACTATCCCACGTTTACCTAAAAAAGGACAAAAACCCTTAGGTTTTCATTTGAAAAACACCATCATGACATATTACAACTAACTTTTCCAGTTAGCCAAGGTAACATAGGTATATCACATAGCATGCAAATATATTTACCAAGCTGATTGCTGTACATTTACTCATTGTAACATTACCGTTAAAGTTTCAAGTAGCTTCAATTGTCATAGCACCAGTGTCGTTTATGCATGTTTCCGCACACGATGCCACAATTTCTACACTAACAAGATACGTAGAAAATTATTAGACCAGATCAAGGAACACGCAAGAGCAATAAATCACATAGATTACAAGAATGGTCTTGCCAAACACAGTGCAGTGTGCAAAAATGGTTCAATCAAATTCTTTGTACTCGAACAGTTTGTACCTTTTGTTGGAGGCTTTGATACCTTATTAGAAGTTAAAGAATTCAAATGGCAACTTCTACTTGATGCAAAAGCAACGTCTGCACTCGGTGAAATCTTGAACTTAAAATGTGGGCTTAGATGGTATAGATAGAATCCATCACCCAAACTATTGTTTATGCAACAAATTTTAGCAGTACCAAATGTCTAACATTTTATTAAAGTTTCAGCAATCAGCTTTAGCTAAGTTTCTGTTTTATTTAAAGCTCTCTAGGAACAGTTTCCATTGGTCAATGTATTAGCTCCTGAGCATTAGTCCTTATTGGTTACTGTACCACAGCCACTATTTTATTATGCACCCTTACATCCAATGCCTTATGATTCACATTACTCTTCCTGGTTAATTTACATTAGTTAATGTCAACAAATCATTTTAAAATGTTTTTGGCAGTTCTAGACTCTCTAAATGTTTGTTATTTATTACCTGTGCATCTCTTAATTTATTGTTTTCTGATGAAGTTCTATTAAATAAAGAACAAAAGTGCTTAAATATCACTGGTCCAGTTTTCTTTCTCAAAGGATCTTAGAAGTTTTCTTAGTTTATATAGTCTTTGTTCTACTGCTTCTCAGTTTAGTATTTCGATCTCCACCAATGATCCTGTTTGGCTTCACCTTTAATACTGCTGTGCCCTATATCACATGGCACAATTACAAGACATTTTTACTAGTGACGTATTCTAGGAATACCATAAACACATTTAAAAGCACAAATTACATTTTTTGCACAAAAACTGCATATTTTTATTCAATCATTTTTTTTTTGGAAAAACTCACAGCCCTCACTGATGGTTGGTTGCCCTGATGGGCCCAAATGCAGTCATGGTCTTACTACGAGTTTCCTTATTACATTGCAATACTCCGCTTCTTTATACAATAAGGCTGGGAAAGCCATCTACATAATGTTGATATGTAAGCAATCCCAAATATAAACAAGTAAACTAAAGTGATGAAGTGACATAATTTCATATGCTGAACCAGAGAAGTGCTGTGCAAAGTGAGCCCAACCATTTTATGCAGTTAAACTGTATAAACTGTAAACGTATTACAGGATAAACTAGATCCCTAAATGTGAACAAGCTGCTTTTCATTCCTTATACCTCCTCACTTTCCCTTCTTCACTTACTTCCTTACTTCTGTTAAATTCTCTTCCCTGACTTTCTCTCTAAATATACCATAAGCCTGTTTTCCCTCACTTCATATAGCAGTTCCTGTACAGACTAACTTAACTTTAATTTCTCTACAAACTGTCTAAAATTTCTCTAAATACTAAATGATTGTCATATAACTTGTATTGATTCTTAACCAATGTTTTTAATGCTATTTCTAATTTGTTATAATTATTTAAACTGCAGATGTTTTCGTTTTATTTTTGAAGATTGTAAAATTGTTGTTTTTAAAATGTTTTGTAATAGTCTGGAGCTTTTCTCCTGGGCCTCTGCTGAAAATGGACTTCAACCCAGGTGGACTTTCCTGATAATCAAATGTCAATAAATAAATAAATACAGATAGATTTTCCATTCTGCCTCCCATATATGTCTGATTACCTTATATAAACATTTAAATAAACCCTTCTCTATACAGATGGACAGAGTTACTCTCAGATGTATATCATGAACTGGAACTGTCCATACTCCCCTGCAACATAATTAATGTCATGCACATTTCACTTAGTACTTTTGACCATTAACCCAAATTATAAAAATTCCTGAGCCAAAGTCCTCAGAAACACTCTACTAATTACTTAACTATACATTCCTGCTAAATCCCCACCGCACTTGTCTCACTATCTTCTTCTAATACTCTGTATAATCCTCACAACTCTACCTTTTTTTTTTCTTTTTCTTTCTTTCTTTCTTTCTTTCTTTCTTTCTTTTCACCTTAAACTTCTTCGCTCACCTTAAACTTACTAGTCCACTTCTGCAATAACCTTCCAACTTAACTTTGATTGTTAGTAATCTCTGGCCAGCTGGCTACTACATTCAGTACTACATAAAGAAGAATGACCATTTCACAAGTCCTCTGAAAAGGGGTTGCTTGTAAGTCCATCTTTTTAGTAATCAAGATTTTTTAGTTTTTCTTGCTTTCTGAGTAAGCCTTCTAATTCAAGAACTAGATGTGGATATCTTAGGCTTTCTTTCCCAAATAGCTTTATTTTGTATCAAGATGAGTGCTTTTGACATATGGCTTCCTCAGATTTTGGTGACAGTTAAGTGATTCTCAATAATCATGGTCGGGGCTAAGATTGGGGATTATCAAGATTGACAAAACCACAGCAGAACTCCCAGCAAGAAAACAAGCCAAATTCAGAAGCCTCTTCTACAACCCAAAGACAGAGAAGATGAAAATGAGTATGATACTCTCATAATCAAAAGGTCCTAAGAAAATAAAAAGAACCATGAGGGAAGAGTGGAGTATTCTATAAGGACACAGCTCTGTCATCTTCATTTGCAAAGCTGAACTCAGCTTCATCTGCAAAAGAGTAAAAATATAAGAAGCTGCTTGGAAACCACAACACAAAGTACCAATTCAAGAGGACACAGATATATAACCCTCACTTCATCTCTAGTCTGTTTGAATGACTTGGTGCTCCATCTTAGAACCCCCTGTGTAAAAATGAAAAGCATTAGTCCATCTATGTTTATTCAGCAAGTTTAGTAAGGTTAAGGTTTCTCTATAATTTCCAGGAGGACTATAGAACTAGCATCAACTTTTACCATCTACTATTAATACAGCTATAAATCTTCTAGATCTGTATTGGATTACATTTTTAATTTCCAGTGCTTTCATTTTCTGGAATGTTACACTGTTTATTTTTGACTGATCATAAAATCATGCTTGATCTTTGATCTAATGAAGCTCCAGAGTGGAACAAAAGAGATACAGTTCTAAACTGGATCCCCCCTCCCCAGGGAACCCACCTGGCACCCTAGTATACTAATAAGGTAGGTTAGATTTTTTTTCTTAAAACAGAGAGAGAGAGAAAGAGTTGTGTTTGTATGGTGTGGAAGTGTTACAGCACCCCTTCACCCACTATTGAATCATTTATGTAAGTGAAAGCGCACTTGTCTGCACACAAATAAATAGCTGCATTTACTTCTAAAAGAAGGCAATAATTAAAATTTCATACAGGAAATTAAATGAGAATCAGAATGAAGTTTAAAGTATTTTCATGAACCCAAACGTATCCTCCCACATAGCAGAAAACTTGCATAACCCCGTAAAAGCAGGTTATAAAAAGAGATCTCTGTTTAACCTTGCTGTTCAGCACACTGCAACACATGGTGACATTATGTAAATAATTGCTAAAATAATTGTAAACTGTACTAGCATTACTCAAATATATACTTGGGTGTGTTAGATGCAAAAGTATTTCACTCAATGTTACTGGATCCAGTAACTGAATTACAAGTAAATGAGGGTATCACTGACATCTGCTTAACTGACAGCACCTCTACAACTTAAAACCACCACTCAGATTTGGCTTTAATTAGCATGACAAGGCTAGTGATACCCCCCCCCCCCGTCTGTGATTTCTGTTGGTATAAACAAGAGACTCGCTTAACTGCAACCAAGGTCTGTGGAAGGCTTATAATGAAACCACTCATCTTGATACAAAATAAAGGTGCACAAAGAAAAAGCCTCACTGAGACAGATGCCTGGTGTCAGAGCCATGGCCTCAAGCTCAATGCCAAAAAGTGCAGTGTCATCCCCTTTGGTAAAAACTCTGTACCCATGAACTACCGCATAGGCAGCAATCTACTTAACACCGAATGTGTGATAAGAGACCTTGAGACCCAGGTGGACAGTAGTCTCTCCTTTGATAGTCACATCGCCAAAGTAGTCAGGAAGTCCTTCTACGATGCACACCTCATCATAAAAGGGTTCTCATCCAGGAAAAAAGAGGTCATTGTTCCCCTCTACTCAACACTCATTAGACCAATTATAGAGTACAACACCCCTTTTGGAATGTACCTCACAAAGCATCTGCAGCAGCTGAAAAGGCCACAGAAGTACCTCACAAAGAGGATTACTGGCCTCAAGCAAATGCCCTACACTGACTGCCTCAAAAAACTCCAGCTTTACTCTGTAGCATATCGCCTACTCCAAGGTGATCTCTGCCTAACATTTAAAGCTATGTCAAACTCAGAGCTGTTGGACATGCTACACCTAAAGAAATCCCAATCCCTCCAAGCTACATGTTCTAGGGACCTAAACCTTGTCACCACAATAAACAGGACATGCTGGAGGGATAAATTCCTGTCCCAGAAACTTTCCATACTCTGGAACAGGCTACCCATCTATGTCAAACAAAGTTCTTCATTAGCACTCTTCAAGAAAAATCTTGATGAGTGGATGGGAAATAGGAAATACACCCCGGGGATTACTTCTGTGTCTCTGCTCGACAGTGGCACAGGAAAATAACTTTCTTGGGTGGCGTAAGCCAGGGAACCTTGTTGGCTAGGCTTACGTAGGTCCTTGGGCCTATAGCCTAGTACCTACCTATGAACCTATGAAAAGCCCAAAATATCTACATTGAGCTCCAGACTTAGAAGGCTTACTCAAGAAGCAAGAAAGACTAAAAAAGTCTGCTTACAAAACCTTGAGCTGACAACATCAACTCTGTACCTTAAATATCTGTTATTTCTGTGATCATTTAGTGGCAGTGGAGTTAATAGAAGGCTTCATTTAGAGGTTCTTTAGTTTCAAATTACGTTGGAGTAAAACTAAGCTGTGTTTGTGTTTGCTTTTGCGTTTATGTTTGCATGCATATGTGTGCATGTACGCATGCTCGTGTGTTTGTGCACAAGTGTCTGTGTGTTCAGTGGTGGATTGTCACATTTTCCACAACTGTTTCTTTGTCTTACATTAGTCGTTTGCCATCATAGCCATAGCTCTTCCACAACAAAGAACAAGATAAATCGGATGTAAAATGAATGAATGGCTCTTACCTTTCCAATGTCCCGTTACTAAAACAAATCACCATTCTCAGCATCATTTCCAGTCTTCACATCACCCTCAGATTAATTTAATTTATTATTTTCTGAGAAGCATCCACTATATGAATAATGAAGTCAACAGTGTCAGTTCCAGTACTAGTTTCTACTGTCTGCACTTGCATTTGAAACTTTAACTTTGTCTACATTTATCCTTATTTACATTTATTTGCTGCTTCCTTTCAAACAACCAGATCTATATAGGTCTATCACCCTTTACCAATGCCATTTAACTTATACAGCAATATTATATGTTGTACAGTATCCACATTTTACTGAACTCCTAGAATACAGCATCAGGAAAATTCTGTTCCACTATTTTAATAACTATCTAATCATGATGTTACAGATTTTGTACATAGACTCTGTATTTGTGTACCCTGTATTCCTAAGTTCATGATCTTCAAAATGTTTTAGCAATCTTTTCCTTTTAAGTGGTCTTAGTCCTCCCATTAAATGAGATAAAGCTTTTTGATGTATATTTGTTTGGGTTTCCCTTTATGGCTTCCTTATAGGTGACACCACCTTTATCTTCGAATCATTTTACACCAGTTTGTTCTTTGAGGACAGCCTGAAAAAAAGGGTCTTTATTAGATCAACAAATGCTTAAACAAGCGAACGCTGATTGATTGACCTTATTTTAGCGAAAGTTAGAAATATCAAAGCAACAGAAACTCAAATTTTTTCCTAGGGAAAGAATTTGATTGTCCGTTTCTGTTGCTTTGGTATTTTCAGTGCTGTGGTGGAAAGTTACGGGTTGGATTCAAGTAAGTGTGTGATTGTGTGGATGTGAGTGTTAGGGTGGGTTAGGTGAGTTAGGGTTAGGGCTCGGGTTAGGTATGTGTGCGATTGTGTGGACATGAGGGTTAGGGTGGATTTAGGTGAGTTAGGGTTAGGGAGTGGGTGAGGTGAGTGTGCGATAGTGACGGACCTTAGGGTTAGGGTTTGGGTTAAGGTAAGTGGATAGTTAGTGGTGTGTGCATAGTTTAGTGTAGGGTTAGGTATCAGATTTTAGGTGTATGTGTGTGGATTTCTGTTTGTTTGGTATGCTTGTGTTGTGTGTATGTGTTTTGGATCGGCAATTTTTTTCCCTAGGAAAAAATCGCTGATCTGACAGTTCGAGATTGTAAGCTTTCGTTTACATAAGGTCGATCAATCAGCATTCGCTTTTTTAAGCATTCGCTGATCTAATATAGACCCAAAAAAAGTATAAAATGGTGATTGTCCTACATCTGCAAACATTTCCAGTAACATTCTAGAAGTATCCCATCTAGTCCACACATCTTATATACTTTGTGCCCCCTAAAGCCTATTTCCCTTTCTTTGTGACATCATCAGTCCCCGTTTCTGTCACCATTATGACTTCACATTGCACTACACTTACCTGCTTTTCCATGGTTCAATCCTTCAAAGCAAAGCAACCAAAGATGTCATATCTTTTAGGACAATTTTATCACTCTCTCTTCATTCCTTCTTTCCTTCTCTAATACAGCTTTTATTTTGCTTCCTTCTTAAAACCATTTTTCCCAGCTGCGTTAGCATAAAGGGATAAAGTCCTAACTATGTTGCAGAGAACCTGTTTGATTAGTCACTCGGAGACTTGTTGAAGCTGGCATGGTGAAGGAGAGGAATAGGATCATAGGATCATAGATTAGTACTAGGCTAACTGCCCTTGCGAGCCATTTTAAGCTTAGCCAATTATCCCTTGTGAGACTCAAACCCTGCACCTTGTGTTTATAAGGTAAACACCTTAACCATTAGGCCATCCTCCCAACATGATGAGTTTCAGTCTGCACACCATTTCGCAGAGAGAGATAGGAACATATGTTCAGGCATACTTCATACCAGAACTACATGTGGAGGCCAGGGTCATGTAGGCATGCTCTCCGTAAGTGGGCTGGTCTTTGGCTGCTAGATGATTGGAGGCATAGAAAATACACTGGAAGCTCATTGCATGCTTTCCTTTAGCTGCTATAGTTATGCATGTGTGGGGGGTGTCATTAGGGATGAATAGCAAAGAAAAATAACTCAGATAAATGCCTTAGTGATGGCCTCAGTGATCAGCTCTTGCAGTGCAGGAATGAATGATTTGGGAATAGTTCATGCCCAGTAAAGAAAGAGCCAAATATATCACATACATTCAATATCGCAAAGGTATAGCAGCCATCGACAGCCAAAAAAGTAATAATTTTCACCATCTTTATTTTCTCTTGCTAACTTTCTCTTACCTTCCTATTTTGCCCTGAATTCTTACAACTGTATAGGCAATTTTATTATGCTTCTTTACTTTCACTGTCTTATGTAGACATCTCTTTGCCAGTGTTGTTGCATTACCTCTACATGACCAAAAATATATATTTTCTTTGCATACATTTTCTTTCTCCTTAAGCTGTTATTAATACATTTTGATTACTTGATGTCTAACCTTTCACTGGAGTCCTGTAAAGAAACGCACCACCAACAATGTAAACTTACAGATTGTGGGGAAACATGAAGCAAGTTTTGAATGATGTTACAACTATCACAAATAATGTAGGCAGGTCTGAAATTTAAGAAGAAACATTTCAGAAATGTTGAATTCAGTGCAATAATAAACAGATTTTTCTTAAAACATCAGCAAAATAAAGAAACAGATGTGCTGCAGATCAAATACATTTCTGCAGCAAAGAATCAACTGAAGAAATGCATGCATGAGCTGGCCTTTGGACAACTGGTACCCGAGGCAAAAGTGCTCCACAGTGCCCACACACACACATACACACAAACATACCACTACTACCAGTGCCCCCATCCTGGTCTCCCTACCCCATCCAGATTACATGTTTCTTCCTTTTTGTCACAGATTGTCTTACTCTTCAGTTTTTCCTGTATTCATGCAACATATTTTAAAGAAACCATTTCTTTAGTACAAAAAATAAATGAATACTGGAAAAGCACCCCTGCTAGAGTGGCACCCTATGTAACTGTCTCACTGGCCTATGCCTAAGGCTGGCTATGTGTGTAGTAATAGTTAACTTTACGCCATGAAGAATGCTAATGAACTTTACTGCACACACACTAATTTTCTATATTTCATACATCTAAATAACTTATAGTACAGTCCAGCAGGAAATTATGTTTAATTTATGTAGGATGTTGGCTTAGTGATAACATCTCTGTCTCATAAATCCAGAGTCTAGGCTTCAGTCTTAAGTGTTTGGCATTGCCTATGCAAACATTGGATGTTCCTCCAGTGTTTCTATGGGTTTTGTCTTTTTATTCAGATTGCTTATACTACATTCCCTATATGTGTATATTTATGCTTTTCTTGTTCATGTCATGGTTGCAATGAATTCATGGACAAGTCCACTTATCCAGTTAATAAAATCTAAGTAAATAAACATAGACCTAATTCCTGCTACACCTGGTCAGAAATCTGGTCAGAGAAAGTGTCAAACCCAATGAAAAATATCAAAAGACGCTATGTGTAAACCAAATTAAAAACATTAAGCAACTGCTACTGAGGCAGTTTTCTGTTAACATTTCTTTTATAAACTTAACATACACTGAAGATTTTTGGTAAGCACTAAAACTACTAACCAGTTTAAAATACTAGTCTCTGGGTAATTATTTGTAAAAAAAAATAGAAATATTAAGTCTGACTTGAGAATTTATAAAAACTTGCTGAGATCAGCACATGCTTTACACAATATGGTTCAGACATGCAACCATATTTAACCCATTGTCACTATACAATAGTTCATTTAAACATTTTCACCAAGTGAAGGATTTTGTATTTTAGAATAATTCTATCTGTACTATGATATAAATGCAATAATCCTTAAATAGGGATACATATCATGATAAGCTTTTCTCCAACCTGACCAGAGTGTTTTGTCCCTTGAGCTTTACCCTAGAGGAAAATCTTGCCATTCCAATAAAAATCCCACAAATCTCATAACCTTACCATGGATTATTGCCTGTGAATGTTGGCAAATACACTCTTTGGTTAACTCACTATCTTATATGTACTATATTTCTATAAGAAGTATAAATATTGTGTACTCTATATATTGTTTATTGAACCTTTTGGTTAACATGTCTTTCTCTTGTTAATGATGTTACTGCTCTGGAGCTTTTCTCCCCGGGCCTCCACTGAAAAGAGACATATATCCAGTTGGACTGTCCCGGTTAACAAATGTAAAATAAATAATAAATAAATAAATTTAAAAAAGTGTATTTAGTTGGATGGACTGAGCAACAATAACTGAGTCTCATAATAGTCAATATGATTACATTTTTATTCAACCCCCCAACACCACAAACACAGTTCTTTAAAATCTTTATGCATCTCTATAAGATGTGCTGATATTTTATGAGGCTATTCTTATATAATCTCTATTTTTCATTTTCAGTCATCATCATCATCATCAGCCCCCTTTTTCCCCTTTTTCTACATGGGGTAGGGGTATCGTGTTAACTGTCGCCAACTCTCTCGATTTAGTGCCACACTCCTGCCTTCTTCAACACTCATGCCTGACTGTCGCAAATCTTCTTTCACACAATCCATCCACCTCTTTGCCGGACATCCTCACTTCCTCTTACCTTCTTCCTGTCTGCCCCAAATCTTCCTCACCAGATTGTCTTCTGCTTTTCTACACATGTGCCCAATCCACCGTAATCTGTTCTCTTTGATCTTTTCTGCAATTAGAGCTACTTTGGCTTCTGCTCTTATGTCCTCAATTCTTCATCTGTCCCACAGTGTGCATCCTATCACCTTTCTCAGGCACTTCATTTCCATCACCTCTAGCTTCTTCAACTGTTCTGCCTTTACTGCCCAGATTTCTGTACCATACGGTAGTACTGGTTGCACCACTGTCTTGTACACATTACTTTTCAGCTTCTTTGGCATTCTTCTGTCATAGACTACACCTGATACTCTATGCCAGTTGGCTGCAGGCCCTCTGATTCTAGCTTTGACCTCTTCATTCAGACTACCCTTCTCCTCAACTACTCCTCCCAGATACTTGAATCTGTTTACCTGTTCCACTATCTTCTCTTCTATCTCTATTCTCAACTTCTTCTGATTTTCTCAGTTTGCTGCCATTACTATCATGTTATCTGTCCTTAGTTTCATCCCATGTGCCTTTAGATTTTCATTCCATTCTCCCTTCCTTTGCTGAAGTTCTAGCTCAGAGTCTGCCTGTACTGCCACATCTTCTGCATACAGCAGCTTTGTTGATACGTCCCCTCCAACCTGTTTACTAATGTAGTCCATCACAATATGAACAGCAGTGGGCTCAGAGCTGAACCTTGATGTATACCCACACTCACTGGGGACCCTTCTGTGCCAGTGAACACTGCTTGTACTTGAGTCATTGGGTCCTTGTACATAGCCTGTACTAATTCTACCAATGTTTCTGGGACGTTAAATCACTGCAGTACTGCCCAGATCAACTTTCTTAGCACTTTGTCATATGCTTTCTCCAAATCTAGGAATTCCCAGTTGGACTGTCTCCTCATCTCTAGCTTCTTCTCAACTATCTGTCTCAATGCAAACATCAGGTAAATTGTGCTGCATCCTGATTTGAATCCAAACTGCTCATCTCCCATCTTACATTCTACTAAATTTTCAGTATATTTGAAAATTTATGTGGGAGAGCCAGCTTTCTTAATGGCTTCTTTGCATGTGAAAATACTTTTACTTCCCATAAAACAATACTTAGAATATTAGTATTTGTTACCAGCCTCATACATTTTTACTTAAAGCAACCCTTTCAGTCCCTCCACCTGTAACCCTTTAACTTTCATATGACATTTTGGAGGCTGAAATCTCTTGCAACATGCTTTTCCCTCTGACCCACCTCCCTTTGTTCATTTCCATCCAGTCTTCATGGTCTTTCTCCTTTGCAGCTAGCAGCCTTTATTCTGTTATATACGATATAAAATTCATACAATTCTTAACATAGGTTCATAGGTTCATAGGTATGTAATAGGCTATCTGCCCAAAGGCATTTATAAGCCTAGCCGGAATGTGATGGCTTTCACCGCCCCCTTAGATTAGTTCCCTGGGCCTCTGTCCAGCAGAGCCATTGAAGTGATCCCTGGGGTAAACTTTCTGTTTCCCATCCACTCATCAAGGTTTCTCTTGAAGAGGGTTAGTGAGGAGCTCTGCCTAATGTAGATTGGAATCTTGTTCCAGAGCATGGGAAGTCTTTGGGACAGGAATCTATCCCTCCAGCACGTCCTATAAAGCAAACTCATCACTCTTATATTATCTCTCTCTCTATTCTTCTTTCTGAAGCTTTTCTATAAAACATGACATTCACAGGGTCTATATTACAGCTTTTAGCTTTACTAGCTCAGGTTATGGTTTACCTGTTACATCAAACTCCCCACTAACATCTGTCACATTCAGTTGACTCATTCACCAAGCACTGCATGCCAGGAAATTACCTCTTTACCTCCTGGTGGTTGTCTGGATTGTGCTACGACTTCAGAGTAAATAAGAAACTTTAGACTCACCAGACATTTATTTACTTTACTGTCTCATATAAAGTCTTGCACTATTAGAAGCAAATAAAAGTTTAATTTAGTATTATTTATTATTTATATACTGAATTAGATTCTGAGAGTAATTTAAACTTTATCTAAGAAATATATTCTTTAGCAGTATAAGGGGATCAGGCACCTAAATATAACCAATTAAGAAGTTGACAGATCCACCAAAGTGGCACAGATGGATAGAACTCTGACTGTGACCCAGATGACCTAAAATCATTTAATGGTTCAGAAAAGAGCCAGAAAGGCATATGTTTGGAAGCCATGGCATCCTGTCTGCTTGTCCATTCTGGGAAATACAATAGTATTTCTGTCCAAAATCTAACATTCAGTGTTGAAGGGAGCATGCCATAACTCTAAGACAGATCACTATTAAAATTTAGCATTAGAGGGTAGGACTAGTGCTAACTGCTGTTACATGTGGTGATGCACATGACATCAGCAACTCCACCCAGTAAAGATATCACAAAAAATCCCTATGTCCACAACATGTATGTCATCTTGCTAGGAGCTCTATTCCAAATTTCCATGTCTCATTCCAAACCTGGCTATGGCCAAGGAGGTCCCAGCCAGCCCCATGAGATAATACCAGGGATACTAGAGAGGTTGGAATAAAGACCATCAGATGGTCACCCTGAAGGTATACAGTGGGGGGGGAGTAAAAAAAAAGAACCAGGAAAGGGATAAAAGGCATCATCCCTAATTATAAACAACATTGGGTAGGATTCACGAAGGCTTGCACGGAGTCTAAGAGTAGTGTAAGACTCCATGCAGCCCTCGCGATCCAGGAACAGCCCGAAATTCCATGTAAGAGACCAGCTAAAACGTCTCTTACACGGACTGGGCGTGGATATGCTAATCACCTCACTTGCAGCAAAAAGGCATGCAAATGAGGTAGATTAGCGATCCACGAAGCCCAAACCAGCACATGTAAGAGCCGTGTTAGCTGCAGAAATGTACTCAGTTGACAACTGAGTACGTTTCTGCAAATAACACAATGGAGCCATGTCAGCTCCAAATAAAGGGTGCATATGTGTCAGGCAGCATGCCAATGGCCAAATATGTGGCCATTGGCAAGGTACCCCGATGCAAATATGAGAAATAAATATTTTTTTTTTCGGCAATCGCCGATGTTTAAACGCATTAGTAGGCAATCTGATGTAAATGAGTGTTAGGATACTGAATCCCACTGTCACATAGCAAATAAGTACAGTCTGAGTAGTGTAAGAGTTACATAAGGGGGAGGAACAGAGTAGGAGATAGGTGACATCACAGGGGGGAATGGCAGAAAGAAATGCAGTTCATTGGAGGTCAGTGTTACATGACAGATGTCAGACACATATCATGGAAAGAGGAGTGCCACAAGATAAGCATGAGAAAGTCAAAAAATGGAAGGTGTACACTGTTGCCAACACCAACGTTTCTTGCTGGGCGTGCATGCGCACGTGTGCGCGCCATGAGGCGCGAGTAGGGCAGTGTGCGCACGTGTAAGGCAGACTGAGCATGTGGGAGCCTGTTGGCAGACTTGTAAGACTGTTTGCACTGGTGTGCGTGCATTTTAACCAGAATAAGAAGATTCTAAACCGTGTAAGCATGTGTGCGTGCGTGTAAGCCACTGTGAGCATGTTTCTGCTGGTATGCGCGTTGCTCCCCCCTGAGGAAACAGAAAGGAAAAAGGAAGCAACAGAATTAGTAGGAAGCTAGCAGGGAATACTGCTGGAGCTAGCAGGTGAAAACAATTAGAAGCAGGCAATTACACAGGCAGAATAGTAACCCAGCCCGGCACTTAAAACTCTGCAAACAGCAGTGCAGGATGTTTCTCTCAAGAGACACTGCAAGACAGGAGTAAGCTATTAGAAGTGAAAACTGAAAAAGCTGAACTCAGAGCAGAAATGCTAGGGGCTGCCATAGCTGTCATAAGGAGACATAGGCGACTTCCTGAGGGTGGTGACAATGCAAATGGTGCCAGACAACCCACAGTGAGGAGATGGAGAAGAGTGTACAGGCCCAGGGTCACCTACCATGGGTTACATGAGCTGGAAATAGTGGAGCACTATAGAGTGGACAGAGACCTCCTGCAGCAAATTGTCGAGCTGTGCAGGCTACGCCTCACACACAGAACCAACAGAGGGGAACCCATCCCAGTGGAAACCAAGGTATGTGTTGGCCTAAGAATACTAGCAACAGGTACCTTCCAGAGACCAACTGGTGATATGATGGGGATATCACAGGCATCAGCCTCCAGGGTACTGCACCAGTTTCTGGATGCCATGTCAGCACATGTCGGTGATCATGTATATTTCCCCAATGCCCGTGAGGTATTGGCCAGCAATATGCGTCTCTTCCAGCAAATAGCAGAATACCCTGAGGTAGTGGGTGCAATAGACTGCACGCACATACGCATCAAAGCATCAGCTGGTGAGCGGGGTAGGGCCTACATAAACCGCAAGGGCTTCCCCTCCATCAACTGCCAGGTCGTGTGTGATGCCCAGGGCATAATAATGAATGTGTTTGCTGGCTGCCCTGGGAGCTACCATGATTCCCATATCTGGCATTTGACGCAGCTGTACCAGACATTTGCCAACGGGGACATCCCACATGGACACCTAGTGGGGGATGCAGGTTATGCACTGGAGCTGTGACTGATGACACCCATCAGAAACGCACACACACCTGAACAGGAACGCCATAATGAGGCACACGCACAAACATGTAATGTAATAGAGTGTGTGTTTGGGCTGCTCAAGTCAGGGTTCCGGTGTCTGGACACATCTGGTGGAGCCTTGCAGTACTCACCAACTACATGTACCCAAATTGTCATGGTATGTGCTATGCTACATAATATGATCTTGCGAAAACAGCTGCAGCAGGACCAGTATAGGGCTGGGCCAAACAGCCCCCCACCATTGCCAAGGCCATCACAGGCAGAGCGTGACTCGGAGGAGGAACAACCTGAGCCTGCCCCAGTAGGCAGAAGGAGGCATGCGCAGTATGCCCTAGCCTTGGCAAAGAGGCAACGCATAGCACATACACTGGCTCAGTAGGATCCCTGGGAATGATACCCCTCTCTGACTCACTCATATAATAACAGGGATGCCTAAAATGACATTACCTGCTCTCAAACATGTACAGGGAGTGTAGTATGTGCATCCGACAGAGGCAGCCCTGCAGCACCACCTGAGGCATGAATGCCATGTGTTAAGCAATGTAACACCATGTAGTATATGCAAACTTGATGACCCTGACTAACATCCTACCCTCACCAAGCATGATGCAACAATATGACGATGAGATGATCAATTGCAATAATTGGCTGAAGTATTGCTGTTAGTCAAAGGGGATCCAATGTGTGCCAGCCTGGGATGACATGCTGAGCATGACATGATGCTCCACCTGCTAGGGGTGGCGTGCACCTATCAGTCCTGGCCTTATGGATACTGGCAAAGGCTGTTGTTACCCACAGCATGCCTTGAATAGGTCAGGCTCAAAACACAAACCCACCTCCATAGGTATCACAAGGGATAAAAACCTAGATGTAATGCTACCCAATGCCAGAAGTCTAAACAGCAAGATGCATGCAGTCTAAACTCCCCCAGTATGGAGAATGTTGATATCTGTCCTGTAACAGAAAACTGGGTCAAGGCTCACAACAGCACCCTAACACTACCAGGTTACACCTCATACTGTGCTGTACAGCCTCAAAACATGGAACAAGCTACAAAAGGAGGGTGACTAGCAATAATTGTCAAGGATAACCACACCCCCATGTTGGTACCACAACAAGAAGCAGCATGGACTAGCCATGGTCAAGTAACAGTGGCTAAAACTGCCTCCCAGTTTATAGCCTGCTACAGACTACCATCCGAACACCAGGAACTGCACTTGGCCCATGTTGGAATACATGAATATATCAAGCCCTCCAAACCACATTATATTGGGTGACTGAAAATACCCAAACATAGACTGGGAGCATTATTCTAGCTCCAAAACTCTAGGACAAAGGTTCCTAGAATCCATAAACCAAAATGCCCAGGGACAACATACCACTCCCACAAGAGGGGTAAGCATACTGGATGTGATAATCAGCAACATGGGTACTGGATGGCCAGATGAGAAGTGTATCCCTCACTGGTAAGATCAGACCATAGAGTAATCACACCGGATATACACATCCTGACCACAGTCCCTGGCCAGAAAACCACAGTGAAAAGCATGTGTAAAGCAAAAGTTGCACTCCTCCAAACTGATGTGGAATCCATTAAAGGCCCTGTGCAGGTGCAAAATATGGGCCACACCTCAGAACCTGTTATACAGGCATTCCATGAACACTGCCAGGAATGCATGGATTATGCAATCCCAAATAAAACCAAAACACAATGCCATACATGCAGGCATCTGGCATGGTGGACCCCAGCCATTACCAAACCATGCAAGAGAATGAGGAAGCTACTACATGATACAGCAAACATAAAAAGGGAAGTAATCTCTGATCAGTAGTATGGCAATAAAATATGTCCACTCATACAATCCACTAAGGCCAGCTACAACAAGTTGAATCTGTGAATCTTGAGGCAATGTTACACCTGCCCCATGTACACAGACAACCCTCATCTCCCCCCAAGGAATACAAATATATGTGAGAGGTGCAACCATTTATCCAAACCGGAGTCTGAGCTCTCTCAACTCAGTACTGTCAAAACTAGTCAGGAGGAGAAGGTAACCACACACACCACAAACCCAGTCTCACATAAACCTATCACAACTGCAAACCAAAGACATAAACACAGAAAAACATTCCCGGAGGCTCTAATTACAAACACACCACATCAACAGAGGCCTCCAAAGCAGACACCCAAGCAACCACTACCTCCAAACATAGCACATGCAACACATAGTACACAAAGCTGGTGTGCCAAACAGTCACAGGCCAGAAGGAGAAACAACATGCCTGATACAGTTGTAATAGGTGACTCCATAGTCAGACACACTGCTGTCCCACTCACCAGACTGAACAAGGGAAAGGGTACAGTAAGCTGCCTGTAGGCTGCTACAATATGCCACATAACACAAGTACGCAGGTCACCCCAAAGCAAGTAGAAATATGATGCAGTCATTGTCCATGCTGGAGTGAATGACCTGAGATGTACCTCCCGGACTACATGAAAAGAGACATAGATGAGCTCTCCAATTATGTAGTCCAGGCCGGTATGACACTGACCGTGTGCAGCATCCTACCCTCATCAAGAATGATTCCACAGTACAAACACAGAATGATCAGCTTTAACAAGTGGCACAATTACTGGTGTCATTCCAAGGGGATCCAATGTCTGTCTGCTTGGGATGTCATGCTTGACAAGCCACGCTGCTGTGCCAGGGATGGCTTGCACCTGTTATCCCTGGGTGTCTGGATATTGGATAAGGCTCTTGCCACCTCCATAGAGCCTTTTGTAGGCAAGGCTGAAAAGACTAACCCACCTCCCTAGAAAACATAAGTGGAAAGAAACATAAGGGTAATGCTGCCCAATGCCAGACGTGTAAACCTCAACATGCATGCTCCCGAGGCCCTCCCCAGTATGGAGAACATCAATGTCCGTGCAGTGACAGAAGCCTGCAGCAAGGCTCCTGACAGCACACCAGCACTACCAGGTTATACCTCATATCATGCGTTATGGCTCCAAAACCTGGACCAAAACATAAAAGGAGGGGGAGTATCCATATTCAGCACAGACACCCACACATCCAGGTAACTGACAATGCACGAAGCATCGGAGACCACCCATGTGCAACTAACCGTAGGCAAAACTGCTGTACAGTCTGTAGCATGCTACAGACCACACTCTCACACACAGGAACCCCACTCAGCCATCCTGAAGACACTGGACAGTATGAATGTCTCACCAAATACCAAACAAGGTACTCACAAATTACCACATAGGTGGTAATCCATTATGTATGGAAGGAGTAATCAGGGACCTAGGGACACAAGTGGACAGTAACCTGTCATGTGACACTCACATTGCCAACGTGGCTAGGAAGACTGTCTATATTGGACACCTTATTATGAAAGGATTCACATCTACGTCAACAGAGGTCATTGTGCCCCTATACTGTTCTCTTATCAGACCCATAATTTAGTACAATGCCTCATTTGGGATGTACCTTACCCGACACCTGCAGCAGTTAGAAAGACCTCAAAGGTACCTCACCAAGAGGATAAAGGGTCTCAAATATATGACATATGCTGCCTGGCTGTAGACACCCCAGCTGTATGCAGTCACATACTGCCTATGCAGAGGCGTTGTATGCCTGTTGTACAAGGCCATGTCCAACACAGGAGTAATGGACATGCTCCACCCCAGAAAACCCAAATCCATCAGAACTGTGAGAGTGAGAGATGTCAACCTCAACACATAATGAAATAGGATGTGCTGGAGGGACAGATACATAACCCAGAGGCTCCCTACACCCTGGAACGGAATCCCACTCCATGTTAGGCAGAGCCCCTCACTGACTCTCTTCAACAGGAATCTTGCCAAGTGGATGGGTGATCGTAGATGTACACTGGGGGTCTTCACTGTGTCATGTCCAGACAGAGGCACAGTAAAGTAAATCCTAAATGGCCATAATATTCACATAGCAAGGGGTGGCGAAATCCACACACACTCTGGCTAGGCTTATAAATGCCCTAGGGTGAATAGCCTAGTATGAACCTATGAAGATATAAATTGTACAGAACACTAAGGATAATCACAAGGCTTTCTTAACTGATGGTAGGAACCTTTTTGGGAATTCACAGATATGCTCTGAATCACTCAAATATTACAAACAACATACCAAACACACACACATATTGCCAACATCCAACCTGACAGGTGCAGTGCAACCCCCCCCCCCCAAATGCAAAATATCTATCCCAGCAGAGCGCTGGCCCCCTGACAATGCAGATGCTGAGGTAACAGCCAGCATCTACAAAGCAAAACACACAGCATCAATGGTACGAGATGGTGTCCTGGGCTGAGTCCAACATGGATTCCAAGAAGAATGGAATGCCAAATAACACTACTGCTCAATGTCAGCCTTACCACAAGATATGTACCCAAAGAGCAGTGTACAACAACAGTGGTCCTTCTCCACAAAGGTATTGCCTGAATGGATACTGCAAACTGCCACCCCAGAATCCTGACAAGCTTGGTCTGCAAAGCTATGGAAAGGATCAGCATGTACCTCAGGCATAATGATATTGGGGACCTACTGACACTGGACCCTACCCAGTGTGGCTTTCTTAAGTGCAGATCCTGCCCCTTAAACTTTATTTGACTCATTTGAAACAGTCATTAAGGTCATTGATGAGGGGAATGTGGTCCACACAGCCTAGCTGGACCTTGCAAAAGGCTTCCACACAATACCCCACGTGTTCATTATAGATAAGCTCACCAGCTTAAATATAAACCCCTATGTCAGTAGAGGGGTTGCAAACCAGACCAAGGACAGAACTGACATGGTCAGAAATGCTGCAGCCATGTCAGACTACAAACCAGATATAACTGGCATCCCACAAGGCTTGGTCCTGGGACCTCCCTTGTTTGGTATATATGTCCCATAGGTACAGGCCAACATGGAAGGACTGTGTCTGAACAAGTTTGCAGAGGACTACAAACTGGCCACCATATCTGACCCTCCAGCTGACACAAGTATCCCACAAAAGGGCCACATAGAAACAGACAACTGGTGCCATAGCCATGTCAGCAAGCTAATTGCAGAAAAGTGTATAGTCAACCCCTGTGGATATACAGTAAGTGCCCACCAATTACCACATAGGTGTTAACCCATTAAGTACTTAACATGTAATAAGAGACCTGGGGACACAAGTTGATAGATATCTTGCATTGGACAAGCATGTGGCTGTAGTGGTTACAGAAACATACCATATACCCACCTAATCATGAAGATTGTCAGATCTAGATCAGGGGAGGTCATTGTGGCTCTGCAGTCATCCTTCATCAACGTCACAATTGACTACAATGGCCCCTGTGGGATGTACCTCAGCAGACACCTCCATCAACTGGAAAGACCCCAGAAGTACCTCACCAGGAGTATCAAAGAGCTTGAACAGACGCCATGTTTTGCCTGATGAAACAAACTGCAGCTCCACACACTGCCATACTGCCCACCCAGAGGCAAGCTGTGCCTGATGTATAAAGCCATGTCCAAGCTGGAATCAATGAACATGCTGCACCTTGTACAATCTGAATGGCAGTGAGCTATGCACATGAGAGACCTGAACCCCAGCACTGACATACATAGGACAAGCTGTACTGAATGATCCATAACACAGAAGCCACCCCCACTCTTGAGTAAACTCCCAGTACAGGTTAGCCAGAGAGTCACTCATCGACTCTCCTCAAGAGGAATCTTGATGAGTGGATGGGAGATGGTAGGTTTACCCTGGGTATCACTGTTATGTCACGGGCAGACGGAGGCACAGTATACTAACCATGACATATGTCATGGCAAACTCCAGTTACAATGTGTGTCGAAGGACAAACACACTCTCTGACTAGCATTAGAAATGGCCTAGGGCACATCGCTAGTGTTTGCCAATGTCCACCTATGTTGTGGAATACACTACCAATGTTGGACAAGCCTGGTTTAAGTAGTCCATATCTGAACATAATGCAACATGGTCATATGTGCACAACTGGCCCCTAACCAGTCTGTTGTGCTCACTATGAAAATTTAAAGCAGTGATAGGACTAAAGCCCAGGATACTGTCCACCACAGTGAAAGTACTGAACCAGTACACTATACGGTACTACAGTGTTAGGTCAGTATGAAAGGATGTTGACAACTGTATGCAAAGTATCCCATGCAAACCCTGCAGGCAGAGTATAATCCCTATTGTGTTCAGACACAAAGCAGTTGGACAGTAAGTACACAACATGACACACAACACACAACCATAAACGTGAGATATTGTTGAAGTTCACACTCATCCACAGATGTGGTGGACTGCAGAGTTCAACATATGGAACGCTCACACTGGGCATGCTCGCACACTTTGATAAATGAGACATATGTCAGACAACATGCCATGGAAAGCCTGAACTGGGCATGCTCACACACTTAGGCCATATCTCAGTTTAGCAGTTGGCCACACATATCTGGCATTTGTACATGTTATTCCAGGAACCAACCACATTACAGCAATCTGCCCAGTGCACACAGTTAAATGACTACAGAGACATAAGTGATATAGTGGATCCTTCTCATATTCAAACATCTTCCACAGATACAGAAGTTGTTCATAGAAACAGGGAATGCTATGGCAATAAAGACCTGCAAACAGTCTATCAGCAACAAATATTGTGCATCTGACAATTAAACATATGGGTGTAGAGGTCAATACTAGGCTGTTTACCCTAGGGAATGAAAGCTTAGCCAGAGTGTGCTTGGCGTCTGCCTCCCCAGTACAGTAGGCTACTGTGCCACTGTAAAGTAGGTCACATAAGGCACCATTTGAGGCTGGTGTGCTGTGCCTCCGTCAAGCAGGGACACAGTGGAGATCCCAGGGGTTGAATTTGCTATGCCACATCCATGTTGTTGATGTGTGTTGGAAGAGGGTTGGTGAGGACCTCTAACAGTAAGTGGGCATCAATAACAGACTGAGGGGAGCCTTATCTGCAGTGTCTGGACAATTTCACTGTCAACACTTTGTCGTGATGATTATGAGGGATTGAAGTGTCGTGCCAGTACTATTCAGAGATGTCCTCCCTCTGTGGGCTACTGCTCTGCAATGTATTAGCTCACTCCGTCTGTTGGACAGCTCATATATGGCTGGTGTACACCTGACAGGTGTCCTGTTGTGGAGGAGTCATGGGTATATTTGGGATAGCATGATCAATGCAAACCTTTCACATGCTCATAGAATGCAATTGTCAAGGATTATGCAGAGTGGCCTGTATACTCCCCCAGCATGGGTCCTTTGAAGTCTTCCACCCCAGTCTTCACAAGTGCAAAGTCTGCTTTTGATAAATACACTTTGTTTGCAGTGACAACCTTGCCTGGGGGTTGGGATGGGATATGGATGTCCAGGGAAAGGTGGGTATGGTCAGATATCAACAATGGTGGTCTACCTCTGGTATGGAACAGTGAGTACCCATGTTGCAGATGGTCAGGTGCAATATGTATTCCCCCTTGTGGCTGTGGTGAGTGGTCCTGCCATAGCACATGGACTCACAAATTGTAGTGGCTGTAGGGTAATGCTGTAGAGGCCTGAGTAGTTCCCACACACAATATACCTGTACCTGACGTTAACAACTGGAATGGTGTATGTGAACACCGTCATATCTTGGCACTGTTCCCAGGGAAGCAGAGTGTGTGTCCTGGATGTGGGAGGGGTGGTCTGAACTGGTTGTGTTGTGTGTTACAGGTCCTGTGATCACGAAGCATGGTATAGAACATAACCTGCCAGTGCTGATGTGCATATCTGACCCTGAAGTAGGTGGCTGCAAATGCATATATATGCTATCCCCCACCTGACAGGTAGTAATAGCTGTACATACCTCTGTATAAATAATGATGTCAGCACCCTATAAATATTGCAGGTGCAGAACAGATGCCCAGTAATTCGGATAGTGTGCTCTGCTAATGCGTCTCCCTCAAGTATCATAATATAGTTAGGTAGGGGTTTGAATCCTGCAAATGCTCAGTGTGTGTGTATGTGTGTGTGTGTGTGTGTGTGTGTGTGTGTGTGTGTGTGTGTGTGTGTGTGTGTGTGGGTGAGCGGGGTTGGTGTGTGTGCAATTCTCTGTGAGAGAAATGTCCCTTTTGGCAACTAGGAGAACACACTACAGGATGCACATTCCCCTTTCTAAACACTGATGATGTCAGCACCCTATAAGTACAGCAGGAGAAGGGAAACCTCCCAGTAATGCGAATAGTGCGCTTTGCTAATGCGTCCATCTTGAGTGTCATAACATAGTTAGGTAGGGGTTTGAATCCTGCAAATGGCAAGTGTGTGTGTGTGTGTGTGTGTGTGTGTGTGTGTGTGTGTGTGTGTGTGTGTGTGGCCCTTTTGGCAACCAGTACAACACACCAGCTGCTGCATATTCCAATCTCTACACAGAGAAGAACAGCAGAAGAGGACAAATCTCCCAGTAATGCAAATAACATGCTCTGCTACTGCGTCTCTCACTACTGTCATAGCACAGTTAGTTATGGCTTTGAATTCCACAAATGCCACGTGTGTTTTTGTCACACAGAATGCCCATGTGTGTCGGTTGTTGTTCACAATAATGCATGACATTGATTAAACCAGTAATGGCAATGCACACAGATAATGTATGTGTGTGCCAACTACACATATATACCTGTGACCTTCAATAGTTCCCATGTCTGACGCCTGCCACATGTGAATACATGGTATTTGCACTGGATAACATTATGACTGTGGTTTTCTGTGCGGGTGCTGCATGTGGTATGTGTATATACAGTGTGAGTTGTATATGGTATCATCCTAGCAGCGAGGGATAAACATCTGGTCTGGGGCATATAGTCTACATGTTGTTGATGAACAGGTGCTGCATGTTTTCACCTGTTGTGGGAGTGGCAACAAGTTGTTCCATAGCAATGCAGTGACTACATGCTAGGAACCTTTCAGCTAGGGTGTTGTAGCTACAGTAATTCATCAGCATTCAGTAATACTTCAGCATTCTTGGTGAGGGTATGATGCCAACCAAGGTCAGGGTCATACCAGCCTGTGCCACATGCTCAGAGAGCCCTTCTATGTTCCCTATCATGTAGTCCAGGGAGGTACATCACAGGTCAGCCATAGTGGCATGGACAATGACTGAGTCATATGTGTCCATGCCTCTGACTGACCTGTATGCTTGTGTTATGTAGTGGACCATAGTGCCCCACGGGCATATCACTGTGACCTTCACCTTGTCCAGCCTGGTGAGCAGGACCTCACTGTACCGGACAATAAAGGTACCTAACACAACTGTAGCAGGTGTGTTGTCTAGCCGTACAGGCTGTGACTGTTTGGCACACAGGATTTGCGTGCTATGTGTTACATGTGCTGTGTTCTGGCTTAACGTATGCCTGTGTGCCAGCTGCAGAGGTGTCTGCTGCTCAGGCAGGATGCTATTCTGAGGCTCCACGAATGCCCCAGTGTGTTCATGTGTTTGGATTGCTGTCAGTGTAGGTCTACATCAGACTGGTATTGTAGTCAATGTAGTATGTCATGCCACCTGACAGGTTATGCCAGTACTGGGTTCAGAGTGCTTAGTCCCCAGTTTGGCTATGTGGTTGCATCTCACACATGTGTTGTGCGTCCATGTGTAGGGGAGAGGGTTGACTGTGTACATGTGGAAGCTGTGACATTGCCACATGACTCACATATTCCACAACTGTACCATAGAGGTGACTGACAAGTGACCTTTGCACATGCTACCATAGTATTGTGATTGCCATGGTGATTAACAGCACATAGGGCCAATGGGGAACAAGGTACAGAAGGTGAGTATGTGAGGTTGTAGTGCCTGTGATTAGTTAGCACTGGCATATATGACTGCTCACGTGGTCAAATGCCAGGTAAGTCATATGCAATGTGTCACAGGCAACGTACATGTGAACAGGACAAACAGTGACGTTCTGCCAAGTGAGACATGGACATACATATAGTAAGCTATGCAGATGTCACTAGGAATCCACAGAAGCTCTGTAAATCTGCATTGCAGGTGGAATCAGTGTTCCAGGGTAACTGCAAGCAAACATGCATGCAAACAAAGCTACAGTAAGCAGGGCTGCATGTAGTCCATTGTACAACAAACAAGCTGTACCACTTCCAGTAGGTAAAAGTGCAAATATGCAGGCACTATATACATGTACATGGAAATACACAGGTCAGAAGGCCAGGGTCCAGTCTCAGTGCACACAAGTGTACAGACCATGTACCGTCAGGATGTACAATAACCAGATGGAAACCCAGGTGCTCACACCTGCAGTAATACACATGTCAAATAACAGACACTGAGCCTTCACTCAGTGGTTCCATACTTAGTAGGATGTATGCTACCTGTCCTGCCACCACAGTATCCCTGACATTTATGGGGACTCTCCCTCCTGTGAAAGTTAGTTTTGTGTGTTGGGGATGTCTAGCATGGTATGAGATGTGAGCTTGCAGTGCTAGGGTGCTCCTGTGTGTCCTGTACCAGTCGTGTAGTACTGCACACATATCAACATCCTCAAACATCCGCATTGCAGAGTCCAGTGTGGGCAACATGCCACTTTCAGTTTACATGTCCATCATTGCGTATCAATACTTTCATTACCTTATCCCCTGTGCTACCTATGTATGTGGCCTTCTGTTGACATCCTTACCACCAGTATGCAAACATGTGCAGATGATACACTATGGTACTTACCATGGGTGTAGACAACAGTACAAGACAATCATACCCTTACTGCATCAGGCATGCTGGGATATACCCACAATTATATCAGCACACAGTACTGTTAACAACATGATACTATTACTACACGTCTATGTAGTCACCCTGTGCATCAGCAACATGTTAACCTGTACCTGCACTGATGTTACCGATTGCAGGAGGTGGCACAGTTTCATCATATGCACAGGGTGTGAACTTGGTATGCCTGAGTCTGCCACTGATACCACCAATTGACATGTATGTGTATGTGTGTTGGTGAAGGACAGCAGTACAAGGTGGGGCAATGTTGATGCAGTGTGTGCATGTATGCTGTAGCCCTAGGTGTTGTCAATTCGCATGTGTGTATGGATGCACACAGTTCCACCTCATGGCTGCCATATACCGGTGTTTGTGGACAGCCACAGACTGTACCTGCCAGGTCATACAGATCAGTGTCTCTGGCCACGGACATGGTACCTGTGCCTTGCAGGGGTGCTACAGACTGTATCCGGTACCAATCCAGACTGGGTACTGTCATCAGAAGCAGGTGTTCATTGACTGGACACAGATCCCTGTTGGGCCTGTCCAGAGCCATGTGCACGTGGTCTCCTGGGGCGGTCTGATGACAGCACAGACCCAGCATTGCTGAGGCTGCTTCTGGCACTATGGGAGCGGCCGCAGCCCTGTTGTCATCCGCGACGACTGCCAGCTGCTGCTGTTGCTGGCATATGCCCACGTCGTCACCTGAACCGTCCACCATTGCCCTGGCTCATGGACATGTATTTGTGGAACTGATCTAATATGTCCCCACAACGTCTGTCTATGACATCGGTGAAATTATGGATGGCAGCCGCAATGTCACGCATACTGTCAGTCATGGCTGTGCGACATGCTGTCAGCTCCCTCAGACCCTGTCTGGTGTACCGTTCCATACGTGACTGTGCCTGCATGACAGCCCAAAACATAGCTGAGGTTGTAAGACCTCTGTGGGCACGTCTGACAGGGGCAGTACACCCACGGATGCTCCCACGAGAACCCCTGGACATATGTCTGTGTGGTACCATCTCAGGGCCATGCCCATGGCTGCTGTGTGGGGAAGCATGTGCCACAGATACCCCATTACCCTGGTCAATGCCCACTGTATCCTGTCCATCACCTAGGGACATTGGTGACAAAGGATGTATTGGCAGGATGACTGTGCGCATTGATGGGGTTGACAGCTGTGTACTGTCAATTGGCTGACCAATGATGGAACCTAGCACACCTTCCTCTGCCATTACACAGATGTCATCATTATCAGTACCCATGGCACCTGATTCAGGTTCCCTGCTGCATGACACCAGAGCAGCACCAGAACCTGGGGAGGGAAACAGGAAACACAGTTTACAATGTCTACACAATGTTACCAGTGATGCACACATGCACACATGCACATGTGCACACATGTACACATGTACACATGCACACATGCACACGTGCACACATGCACACATGCACAGGTGCACACATGCACACATGCACACATGCACACGTGCACACATGCACAGGTGCACAGGTGCACACATGCACATGTGCACACATGCCCACATGCACAGGTGCACACATGCACAGGTGAACACATGCACACATGCACACATGCACACAGTTGCACACTTGCAAACAGTTGCACACTTGCACACTATTCAGTATGCAAGATATCAACACACAGACACAGACACACCTGCATGCATACACAGAGCACTACTAAGTGAGCCTAATATTACTATCAAGACTATTAAAGGTATTGTTAATACACACTCACTAGCATGGATAGGCCGCATTGCCTTTACACCAGAGGGACCTGCAGAAGTGAGGAAATTAATGTCAGTGGGCACAACTGTGCCATTGTTACTGAGTATGATACAGGTCAGTAGTACAACAGCTGCCTTTCACAGGTCAGCTGCTGATATTGAGAATATCACACTTGCACATTAAATACTATGATGACAGCTACAAACCAAGGACACACCTCACACATGCATTAACTACCAGTGTACACAACAGTCAACTATACATATGGCATATTACCTGCACGCTCGTAGTCATGGTGCTGTGTGGCTCCAGCCTCCAACATAATGCAGGTCTGCTGCTGTTGTTGTTGTTAGTGGGCTGGGGCCACAGCACTTATGAGTAGTCCCTCCAGTCTGGTGAGTGGGGGATGTGTAGCCACACCACCACCTGTGGCAACCTGTTGCCTGTGGATATCTGATCCACACTGACGGACATTTCTGATTAAATCACTGCAGTGATGTTGTACCTGCTCATATGTCCTATTATGCGTGCCTATGTCATTTACCTGACAGACCAGGTCTTGCCACAGTGCAGCCCTCTCCTGCTGATTCTGGCTGGTGCGGGAAAAGAGTATTGCATAATCCCACACCAGGCTCTGGTGTATTTCCTCATCCTCAGCTGCAGAGTATGCTGGATTGCACTGGTGAGCCATGGTCCTGAAAAAGGAAATAAAATGATATCAGCAAAATATGTCAGCAGAATTTGGCACACATACTACACATGCTACTTGACTGTTCTGATACAACATATCTCACATATATAGCATCTGTCTGTCTATTGGTGGATACACATGTAAATGGCCAGGTATCAGTGCTCAGCCAACAACTGTGCAACAGTACCTGGCACACTCCATACGACATACTACCAAACCCCAGCAGTCAGAACACTGATTCAGGTCCAAAGCACTCCCTCACTCTGGGGGTTTGTATCGAGGTACTGTATGGGGTACATCATCAACTACTGTGATCTGACCACAAACTAATTGCCCTGGATATACATATCCCACCTCCACCACCAGCACAAACGACTACAGTGAATAATATTTCAAACGCAAACTTTACACTTCTTAAGACTGAGATGGTATCCTTTAAGCCCACTGGGCCAGTGGAAGCCACAACCCACAATGCTGACTCCTTCACAAATGATTTCTACAAACATCTCGAGAATGCATGGATCATGCAATCCCATATAAGACCAAGACACTCTCCACAAAGGGAAAGCATCCTGTCTGGTGGACCCCAGCCATAGACAGATTGTATAGCAAAAGATGAAAGCTACTGCAAGACAGAGCATAATTCCATAAAGGGAAGGCATGTCTGATCAGCACTAGTAAAAAGCTATGTTCTCTCATACAAACATCCATGGGCAACTGTGGGAGGGAAATCACCGGGGACACTACAGATAACCACAAGGCCTTCTTCAGTTATGTTAGAAACCTGGTCAGAAACCCTCCAATATGATCATAGTTAGTACACAACAACAAATAATTCACTGAACCCACAGATATTGGCAACATTGTGGCAGACAGGTTCAGTGCAATTTTCCCCCCTCCCTCTCCCCCAAATGAAGACATACTTATCCCAGCTGAATGTAACCTCGCTGTCATCACAGATGTCCAGGTGACAGCCACCCTCAGAAAAGCAAAAAACACAGCATCAATGGGACCTGATGGTATCCCCGGTTGCATGCTACATGAACTCCAAGAGGAGCTAAACACACATATAGAAGTGCTATGTAACACTAGCCTGACTACAGGATATGTATCTGTACACTGGCGTACAGCAGCAGTGGTTCCACTCCACAAAGGAGGCACCTCTACATACCAGTACAATACAACACAATACAATACAATACAATACAATACAATATGCTATTGCCCCTGGGACTACAGCAGCATACTGTTCTGCTACCCTGACCATTGTGACACATGTGATGTGATGGTACCTGCTCCTGTCAAACAGTTACACAGGGTGACTCATATGGCATATTACCTATCTGACTAACATTCAGCAGGGGTATGTGTGACATGTACTCATGGGGAGTCTTGCTTCTTAACGCTGTGTGGTTTATTGCAGGGTATGTCTTATCTGTGGGTAGGAACCTGTACCTCCACCATGTGCTCTCTACTGCGGTGTCAAGGATGACACACAGCGGTCATTTAGGTTGTGGATAGTGTGAGGTGTTACTATGGTTGTTGGACATCTGTCATGGGTGTGACTTAAGTATGTAAATCTGGAGTGGTAACATCTATGTGGGTAGTATGTGTGCACTGTGTGGTGTTGTCAGTCACTGTGCATTGGTAATGTGTTTGAGTGCATTGTCGCAGTGTCGTACATGTCACTGTGTCTTTCTCCATATCTGTAGCTGTCATGTGAGGTACATAGCGTGGCAGCCATTGTGTGGTGTGGAGGGGTACACTGACCTACATGTCCATAGCTGACACACCATGTCTGCTGACACATACCATGTACAGGTATTCCAGGAATAGTGTGCCACTGTGACTATCACTGGGGGGACTATTGTACACATTTATGACCCTGTTCACCCCTGACACATGCAGTGGTGGGCAGCCAATCACATATCTGGTGGTTACTGGTGTAGGTGATTTGAAATGGGGTATGGTACTCCAGTTTCGACACTGGTGTTCACTCCATGCCATGTCACCAGGCACCTGTTGCAATACATCTGTACACATGTGCCTCACTCAGAATATATATACATCTCTCTCTCTCTCTCTCTCTATATATATATATATATATATATATATATATATATATATATATATATGTATATATATATATATGTCTATATATATATATATATATATATATATGTCTGTATACATATACACATATATATATATCGATGTACATATATTGCTATAGATATGGAGAGAGGGGGGAGTGTGACAGAGAGGGGGAGAGAGTGACAGAGGGGGTGGGCAGGGGGAGTGTGAGATTGTCATATACAGTCATATCTGTAGATAGTCAGATCTGTCTATGTATATGTATCTACATATATTTATATCTGTATGTGTGTATTACATATATATGTTTCTACATATTCTATTTATCTACATCTGTCTATGTATTCCTACATCCCTCTCTATCTATGTATACATATATGCATATTATATATATATATATATATATATATATATATATATATATATATATATATATATATATACATACATACATATATTGACATACATACGTATCCATATGATAGATAAGTATATCAACATGTTTGTTTACAAAACTGTATACACACACTAACATACTGCTAAACATACATAACTGTGAAACCTACTTTGTACATTGCACTACAACCTACATTCAACCTACATTGATATGTGCACATAGATGCCCTCACATACATATGTATGTACAGCCTTCACTGATAGTTGCTGTATGTCCCCTGCCTTATGCACATCTTCATATACATATAGATACAGACCAATGACACATATGGAGGGTTCACAGTATGTACACTTTTAAAGCATTACTTTACATTACCTGTGTTTGTCACAGCTGCTTGCATTGCCTTTTGGATTGGTGTCCTGCTGCTGCTCCAGTTGACAGATGTCAGATTTCTAGTAGGTTTTGTTGAGTGTTTTTGTTTGTGTATGCTCTCTATCTCTCTCTCTCTCTCTCTCTCTCTCTCTCTCTCTCATGCTTTTGTAGGTATCTGCATATGTCCATGTGATGGCCTCTGCACCAATTGTTAGCCAGCATTTGCTAATTGCATGCAGCCAGTTGTGTGCTGATTGCAGTTCTCACTGTGATTTCAGGACAGTGCTATAAAAAGGTATGTGAGATAGGCGTAGCCCTTTTAGAGTTTAAGGGCAGGGACCATGCTGGTATGCTGTGGACACTGTTCTGTGAGTGTAAAGGTTAGTATCTCTATCATATTTCCGGCTGTGTTATAGATTAACATTTCTCCATTCATTTCTCCAGTTTCCTGTACTAAGTGTGTATGTACACTGACACCTAAGACTACTACTACTGTTAATGTGGGTGTGTGTGCTTTCCTGTGGGACATGTGGTGTAACTGGTATATAGCAGTGGCTCTTGCACTTTGTTGCTATGGCTTCAATATTTGCCCTTTACATTCACTACTTGTATGCCTACTAGGTGTCTTGACTGTAGTGTGTTGCTGTGGCTTTCCTATTTTCCATGTACATTCACACCTTGAAATGCTTGCTATATCTGCTAGGGTGTTACTGCATGCAGTGTGGTCTGGCCATGGTGTGGGCCTTGACATCTATTAGGGTATTTGAGTATGCTGCTGAGCAGGCCCCAGAGACTCTCAGGTGCATCTTTTATATGCCTCATGGAATGGTACATATCAGTGGGGTACACCCATTAAATTGTCTGGTATTCTGCAGTTGTGACTGTGGGTTAGCATGAGCATATGTATTACTACACTATTTCCGACGTGCAAGTGGTGCATACTTTCAGTACTTCATAGTTACCATTGCATGTGTTGTAACACCTTTCTGCCTACTGTTTGTACATTTCACAGGGAGTCTGTGGGGCATCCCTGTAACTCAGTCACTGTTGCTATGTCTAGGCTCTTAACTATTCAAATATGGCAGTGTCAGACCTCTCAAGTGTACAGATATTTGCAGGATGTCTACATTTTTGCCTCATATTTTGGTCCATATCTCATAAAAAGCTTTTTCTGGCAAATCACTCAGGGCTCAAGTCAGACTATAGTGACAAACATTTCAGTTTCAGACTTCATACCCTTCCAAACATCCAACATAATGCAAAACCTGTTACTCTCTCAACTGTCTAAGTTTGTTGGAGCAATATTTGAAATGTGTCCCTGTTTTTGGGCCTTTGCTCCACATTTTTTATTACTTAGTCCGGATGTGTTGCTGTAAGAGGTTGTGAGGTATGGGCAGTGATTATCCTGCTGTGAGTATGTGTGTGGCTTGCAAGGTGCTACAGTGACATTATTACCTACTAGCTACCAAGTAGCATGGCTGTTTCTGTTCACACACTACTATTATAGTAATCCACTACATTTGACAGTAAATATACATGACATGCTTTGTGTACTACACATCCTATATTCCCTTTACATTCATTCCTGCATGATATATTTATTGTAGCACAATGTTCTTATATAGCAGTCATGGCTTAGTGGTAAGTCATGCAAACTACTGTTTCCAAGGTCCAGGGATCAGGACTGACAGTGGGATTTTATTTTGCTTTTGAGCAGACTACAGGCTCTGTCATTCAGAGTGACTAAGGCACTTTTAAGCAATTGTAACCGGGTTAGCGCTGGTTTGCGCGGAACTCACGCATGTGCAATGGCATTCAGCTCCGCACACACCCGCTTACAACTGCTTAAAAGTGCTTACTCTTGCGCACACCCACGCTAATTTCTTTGAAAGAAATGAAAATGGGGAGACAGGAAAGTGGTGAAAAAGGGGTCACAAAGAGGGTAAGACAGTAGGGAAACAAGCTCGGGTTTTGCAGGAGGGATGTAGGTGAGGCCAATAGCTGCCCATTTCTTCATCAGCAACAGCTGTGCATATGTTTGTAATTTGGTGTGACATTTGAAACCTTCTACCCCTGAGAGAGGTGTAAGGACAACAATAATACTTGTTGTACAGCCAATTGTAATTGACAGTTTCCATGTCCAGCAGACATGTGTGCAAAATGGGCAGCTATGTATGGGGCGTAATTTTTTTGTGGGTACAGAGTGCCCTTTTTTTTTTTTCAGGTGAGAGTGGTATGTCAGGTACAGGAAGATGGTATAGCTGGGGAGGTAGGTTGGGTAGGTTAACAGACAAGACAAACAAGACGCATACAGGGGTGGTGTATGACACATGTGGGGGGGGTTACACAATTGACGGGAATGGATGTTTGGATATCTCAAGCCCATGAGACCACAGATGGCAACAGTGGAACTGAGATCCCCACCCATGGGCAGTTGCCACTGTGCCTTCACTGCCCAGGACGGGGCTGTGCTGGGGGCTGTGTAGGCCAGGCAGCAGGCACACCCGTTAGTTGTGCCACCCATGCCTCAAGCTGGCATAGGGGCCCAAGAACAGCGTCCCAGATCTCCCTACACACCGCAGTCTGGACATTACGGAGGGTGAGTGGATGTTCTCCTCCGGCCACACTTGCAGAGGGGGGACGAGCCCCATCCCCTGCAGCGCTTCCACCCACAGGTGGCACAGGGCCACTGGAGGAGGGTCCAGCCTGGGCACTACTGCCAGGTGCACTCGCCAGCTGAGGAGGGAGAGGTGGGTCCACTGGAACCCGCCTTCCCTGTCGTCCTATGTTTTGCATTATGTTATGACAGTTTGGGTTAGTAACGTACAATACCATTCACAATTAGTTGTAACAGCATGCATTAGTATTCCCATTAACCAAACACCCATATATTCAAACCATTGAACAGCAAGCATAACACATGCATAATTTGAACAGCAATACACAATCCAACAACATGCAGGGTTGATTGATGGCAACAGGCCATCAGGTTTGGATGTATGAACAGGGCAGATGCATCAGCATACATGCAAATATGTATGAACCAACAGGACAAATGTCCAGGGGTGTTAATTGTGATTGCACATACCAATTTCACGTGGAATGGATTATATGTGGCTATAGGGTAGGGTGAAGAAAATTTTATTAACAACTTCAAATACCAATACATATGCTGTACATTTCTAATAGCTGCAGATATATACACACTACAGTTCTGCCTACAGTTTCCTATGTGATAACTACTTCAGGTTGGTGATAGGAATGTTACTGCTACATCAATATACATTTTCATTTTTATTCATACACATTCATATCTGGCTCTGTTCAGCTACATCATCCTGCTACATTTGCTTTATATAGCTATAGACAACTGTGGATGTTTGGTATTTCAGACAACCATACTATCTGCATATTGCAGACTGAGAGCAACATATCCAGATTTTGGGACACACATTCCAGCTGCGGTACCGTTTTCAACACATGTTACTGTTTGGTTCTGCCTGTCACATTCATTTTCATTCTGTACTGACTGCAGTATACTTTATTCAGGAGTTATTAATACTTTATTGGTGGATTCATAACTCTTTCTCACACTCTCTCACTTGTTTTATTTTTACAATTCAGGATGGTACTTAATTCTAGGCTTTATTGACATGTTTTACCTGTAGTTATAACAATCCTTTCCAACAGTCTCATTTCTGTCATGTTTCTGTATTTCAACAGGGATATATTTCACACATGTGTTTTACTCAGCTTCTGCAGCTGTACTTTTCAGCCTGCTGCAGGTTATGTACTATTATATTACAGGTGGGACATCTTTATTTCAGACTTGTTTAATTTTTATGTTTGGATTACAGGCTGCATCACACTTTTGTAATCAAGCAATACTTGCAAACCCTCTTACTCTGTTACTTGCACATTTTATTAATTAGTGACTACACTGCACTCTTTTGCTAACTGTCATACTTATATATTTATTTACAGTTACAGGGAGAGAATTACTGACCTGCCTGGTGGCGCAACCATGCCAGCCTATTGCCATAGGCTCGATGGTTCACAGAACGGACACCTGCAGCTGTAATATAAATAAAGTAATATTGGAATACACATCTCCATAATATCAGCTAGGTTAATTTCTTACATAAATAATTACATGTAACTTACTCAGTAGTTGGGCGTTGGGCATTTGCCGGGCCTCCTGGATCCAATGGTTCAGTTGGTCCTGCTTCCATCTCCTCAGGTCCACATGGTGGTGACGGACCTGCTCACCAGTCCTTGGTATCCCTGTGGCACTGGTGAGATCATGAGCCAACCGGTCCCACGCCTCAGCCCTATATGCTCCCCACAGGACCTGGCCCTGCATGAGTTGGGCCTCATGATTGTGGACAAGGAGCCAAACCATATATTTGGACTCCTCAATGCCCCACCTCTGTGCTCGGAAGCAACTACCCTCGAGAAATCTTTCAAAGCCCCCGGGCCTGTGGAAAATATGGCCCAGACCGCAGAATCCTTTATAAACGCATTCTATGAACACCTTCAGGAATGCATGGATCATGCAATCCCAAATAAAACCAAGACCCAATCCTCCAAAGGCAGACGTCCTGTCTGGTGGACCGCAGCCATAAACAAACTATACAATAGAAGGAGGAAGCTACTACATGATAGAGCAAAATCCCAAAAAGGGAAGGCATCTCTGATCAGTATTAGCAAAAAACTACGGGCACTCATAAAATCGTCTAAGGCCAGCTTCGAGAGAAAAATTGCACAGGACACTAAGGATAATCACAAGGCTTTCTTTAGTTATGTTAGGAACCTGGGTGGGAATTCCCAGATATGCTCAGAATTAGTCCAAAATGACAAAAATACACGAGCCCACAGACATTGCCAACATCCTAGTTGACAGGTTCAGCGCAAACTTCTCCCCTCCCCACCAAAGGGCAAATATCTATCCCAACAGAGTGCTGCCCCTGACATCTCAGATGCTCAGTTAAGAGCCGCCCTCTCCAAAGCAAAAACACAGCATCAATGGGACCAGATGGTGTCCCGGCTGCGTCCTACATGAACTCCAAGAAGAGCTAAACCCAAACATAAAACTACTGTTCAATCTTAGCCTTACTACAGGATATGTACCCAAAGAGTGGCGTGCAGCAACAGTGGTCCCTCTCCACAAAGGTGGTGCCTCAACGGATCCTGGAAACTATCGCCCCATAAGCCTGACTAGCTTGGTCTGCAAAGCTATGGAAAGGATCATCATGGACCTCATAAATAAAGATATTGGGACCTACAGACACTGGATCCTACCCAGTTTGGCTTTGTTAAGGGCAGATCCTGCCTCTTAAACCTGGTCGATTTCTTTGAAACAGTCACCAAGGCCATTGATGAGGGAAGGTGGTCCACACAGCCTACCTGGACCTCGCAAAAGCCTTCGATACAATACCCCACTCGGGCATTATAGATAAGCTCACCAGCTTAAATATAAACCCCTATGTCACTAGATGGGTTGCAAACTGGCTCAAGGACAGAACCCACATGGTTAGAATTGCTGGAGCCATGTCAGACTCCAAACCAGTTACAAGTGGTGTCCCACAAGGCTCAGTCCTGGGACCTCTCTTGTTCGGTATATATTTCTCGGCGGTACAGGCCAACACGGAAGGACTGTGGCTGACCAAATTCGCAGATGACTGCAAACTGGGCGCCATAATCAACTCTCCAGCCGACACAAGCATCCTCCAAAAGGGCCTCATAGAAACAGACAACTGGTGCCAAAGCCATGGCCTCAAGCTAAACGCCAAAAAGTGTATAGTCATCCCCTTTGGCAAAAACAAAGTGCCCACAAATTACCACATAGGTGGTAATCCATTAAGTACAGAAGAAGTCATTAGGGACCTGGAGACCCAAGTTGATAGCAATCTCTCATTTGACAACCATGTGGCCAAAGTGGTTAGAAAAACATTTTATATAGCCCACCTAATCATGAAGGGATTCACATCTAGATCAGGGGAGGTCATCATGCCTCTTTACTCATCCCTCATCAGGCCCATAATTGAGTACAATGCCCCTTTTGAGATGTACCTTACCAGACACCTGCAGCAACTGGAAAGACCCCAAAAGTACCTCACCAAGAGGATCAAAGGGCTCAAACAGATGCCATATGCTGCCCGGTTAAAGAAACTCCAGCTCTACTCAGTGGCATACCGCCTGCTCAGAGGCGATCTGTGCCTGACATATAAAGCCATGTCCAACCCGAATTAATGGACATGTTGCACCTCAGAAAATCCAAATCCCATCGAGCTACACGCTTGAGAGACTTGAACCTCAGCACTGAAATAAATAGGACATGCTGGAGGGACAGATTCATAACCCAGAGGCTCCCTTCACTCTGGAATAAAATCCCAGTCCAGGTTAGGCAGAGTCCCACATTGACTCTCTTCAAGAGGAATCTTGATGAGTGGATGGGAGATCGTAGGTTTACCCCGGCTATCACTTCTGTGTCACTGTTAGACAGAGGCACAGTATACTAACCTCAAAAAAAAGCATAGCAAAATTAATTTAAAATGGGTGGCGAAAGTCAAACACACTCTGGCTAGGCTTATAAATGCCCTAGGGCAGATAGCCTAGTATGAACCTATGAACCTATGAACCTACACCTGACATCCTGGCTGCAAGTCGGTTTTACAATCGGTTATACTGTGTATTCCCGCCTATGGGGCTTATATATGCCGTTTTTCCCACACTTATCTGTGATTGGCCATTTTGGAATTGTATCAGCTTCACAAAACTTGCTTTGTCATGCTCCTCTTTCTATTCATTCCTATATATATGCTATTACTGCATTTCTAAGTGTAACTGTCATGGCTTAGTGGTTCAGTACTTTGACTATGGTGCATGGTATCCTGGGTTCCAACTTGGCCATTGCTTTTTATATTTTATGTCTGTCTACACAGGCTAGGAGGTGTGTCTGTGTAAAGGCAGTTTTGATACAGCTTGCTCAACGTTGCCCGTCGGTTAGCTTGTTGGCGCGGCGCGCAGCTCCGTGCAAATGGGTTACGCTGGTTTATGCGTCATTTGGCTGTCAGCACGCATATTACGCTCAGCTCAGCTATGGGCACACAGTTTCAGCATGTTAAAACACTGCTCAACCCCGGGCATTCATTTTTCACCTGTTAAACCACTACTCACCTACGGGCACTCATTTTATACCTGTTAAAACACTGCTCACCTACAGGCAGATGTACTCAACTTGTTAGACTGTAGCTCAGCTATAGGCACATCTGACATTTTTTTTTTTTTATTATCTCACATTTCTTCAAAATACATGGCCCATTTCATTACATTTTACATAAAATATAATTTTATATGTGTACATATACGTCAGGGACTTGTTTCATGCTTATTTCACTAAAAATAAAAATTGATGTTGTGGGGGCTCGAACCATGACTGCCTGCTCTTCAGCCGACGTCTCTACCGCTATGCTATTGCTTCTTGGCTTACTTTGCATATTTAGTTCTTATATGCTTTTCCACTGACTGCTAACTGTGGCTAGGCTACGGGCACGCCCGCGCAAACGAGCGCACTCACGGGCAAACATCTTTACAATTTAAAAAAAATATATAAGATGTTCATTTCTACATTTTATGTTCGTAGTCTGTGGAGGCATGTGTTGTGTTGTGTTTATTCACATTTACACAGACTCTGTCGTGGGGGTTTACTTTCAGGACTTTTACTCTTCTGGGGGCGTGTCCGTTTGCAGGGCTCGGCCTACGGACATGCCCCCTACTGTCTTCCACGGACCGTGTTAGCCTTAGGTGTGATTATGCATGCCCTCATGCATATGTATGACATGCTGACGTCACACCGTTTAACTGCAGCCTCCGTGTAAGCCTTGTAACTCTTACACGGAGGCTTCGTGAATCCTGCCCCTTGTGTGAAATACATTTTGCAAATGTTGCAAGTCCAGGATCTAGTTACATCATACAGCATTACATCATGTATAAATTCTTGTGCAGTGATCAAGGATAGCAGAATGTATACTTTAGCGAAGCATCAATCTCCTTTCTACACTGACTATTTTTATGTCCATATTTCGAGTTAATTTATCTACTCCTACCACCATCACTTTCTCAGCAAGTATCATTTATTTTGCTCATAATTTCCTTTCTTACTTCAAAAAGTCCATCAGCACCTCCTTAACAAAAAATCACTGCCTACATAAATTTCACTGCCACCCCCAACTTTGCCATACTTTCACAATTCATTTTTACAGATTGAAGTGGGAAAACCCCTTAAGATATCAAGTTCATCAGCTATTACCCAACCATCACAGACTTAGTTCTTTACTCATCAGCTGTTGCCCAACCATCACTGACTTAGTTCTTTACTCATCAGCTGTCACCCAACCATCACAGACTTAGTTCTTTACTCATCAGCTGTCACCCAACCATCACTGACTTAGTTCTTTACTCATCAGCTATTACCCAACCATTACAGACTTAGTTCTTTACTCATCAGCTGTCACCCGACCATCACTGACTTAGTTCTTTACTCATCAGCTGTCACCCAAGCATCACTGACTTAGTTCTTTACTCATCAGCTATTACCCAACCATCACAGACTTAGCTATTTACTCATCAGCTGTCACCCAACCATCACTGACTTAGTTCTTTACTCATCAGCTGTCACCCAACCATCACTGACTTAGTTCTTTACTCATCAGCTATTACCCAAGCATCACTGACTTAGTTCTTTACTCATCAGCTATTACCCAACCATCACAGACTTAGCTCTTTACTCATCAGCTGTCACCCAACCATCACTGACTTAGTTCTTTACTCATCAGCTGTCACCCAAGCATCACTGACTTAGTTCTTTACTCATCAGCTGTCACCCAACCATCACAGACTTAGTTCTTTACTCATCAGCTGTCACCCAAGCATCACAGACTTTGTTCTTTGATGCACTTCACTAACTGATGCAATTGGTCTACCCATTCTACAGATAATTTACTCTTAAATGCGATAAGGTATGTCGACTGCCTCTTCCTTTAACAGAGCTGGCTTGTATTTTCAGGCATTCAGCTTAGTATAGTTTTCAAAAAGATAATGAACTGTTCAACAAAATAACAACAGCTAAGCCATACATCTACAACAAAAAAATGAATGAATAAATAATACCTGCAAGTCAAGTTCAGTGTTACATTTGCACTCTGACAAGAACTGACTACTGACATCTTTAACATAATATCCTCTTTCTTGCACACATATTACAGAAAGTTTTGAATAGGCCTCAGAGGCCTGATTATGAGCCTGTTAATATGTCATTGCAGTCAGTGTGCAGAAGTAACATTAGTTTCATGTTATACAGGTAATGTGCAGCCACATTAGACAGTTTCCTGCTTTCCATGTTTTTATGGCACAAGCAACTTTTATCGTACCACTCTCCTGAATACTTATCTTTCACTTATGTATCTTATTTGTTTCCCTGGTATTATCTTCTCATTCTTCTTTATATTCTTTTGTTGGTTTTCTTCTTCCTAACTCAGATGAGGACATGCACACACGTGCAAACACACACACACACACACACACACACACACACACACACACACACACACACACACACACACACACACACACACGCATACACATGCGCGCACACACACACACACACACACACACACACAGGCACACATGCACACACGCATGCACATGCGTGGGCACACACACACACACACACACACACACACACACACACACACACACACGTATAAATACATGTATATATAACTTTTTTCCCATTAGCCTGATTTCCATTTTTGATAAATATTTCAAAACATATTGTTTCTTTACCCAAAGAAGATGAAGTGCATGGGATCGAACATGATCTTATACAGGTTATTTTATAACAGGAAGGTCCACACTAACTTGTCAAATAGACTTTCATGAGCAGCCTAGCTTATCTCTGGACAAAGGATTTGATGTACTGGTTGATTATTTTAAAATGACAAATGTTTTAGACACCATTCCTCATGATGTGCCTAACAAAGCATAAGGGGTAAGAAGGTAAACATATACATAATTAAATGAAGCTGACAACTGTAAACAGAAAGAATGGAGAGAGTAACAATCCTAGGTAATAACTCTGGCTTGCTAAGTGTAAGTAACCGGTCTCCTTAAGTATCAGTGCTCAGTTCTGTCTGTTTAATATAAGGCCGGATTCTAAGTGTACACTGGGTGTATACAATCTGTATTTAAGAACATCCCGAGCAAATTTTTTGTGCTTTTTAAACACTCTGAAAGATTATATGAAGTGCACATGTAGTCTACATTTTGTGGTAATCTTTATAAATTCCTCTCGATATTTAAGGCTGCAAGAAAATCAGAAGGAAAACCTTAATTAGGAGGAAAAAGGTGTTAGCTATGCTTGTGTTGTCTGTTCACTCAGAACAGCATACACTTAGTGCATACTTAGTGTAGATGTTACTTAATCTCAGGGATAGTTCGCATTTCTTCCATCATTTAGCTCTCATTGGATTATAGCATCATAGGATCATAGGAGGTTACTAGGCTAATGGCCCCAGGGCCCTTATAAGTCTAGCCAAGTTCAACCTGTGTTCTCAAGGGTGTCTGGTTCAAGCAGACACTAAAATCAGCACCTATTGCCCCTGTCCAAGAGAGACACAGATGGAACTCCTGGGATGAATTTCCGGTTACCCATCCAATCGTCCAAATTATGCTTAAATAGGGTGAATGAGGGGCTTTGCTTAACATGAATAGGAAGCTTGTTCCAAAAGTAGGGCAACCTCTGTGAGACAAATCTATCTGTCCAGCAAGTTCCGTTGATGTCACATACCAGGTTTAGGTCCTTTGAACGACTAACCTGTGTGTCATTTGACTTCTAAATGTGCAGCATTTCCATTAAAGCTGGGTCAGAGATTGCTCTGCATGCAAGGCACAGGTCACCTCTGAGCAGTCTGTACAACACAGAATAAAGTGACAATGATTTCAGTCTGTCCTCATAAAACATAGCTTAAAGACCCTGAATTTTCTTTGTAAGGAACCTTGTGGCCTCTCCAACTGCTGCAAGTGTTTGGAAAGGAACATACCAAAGGGAGCATTGTTCTCTTTTAACAGCCTGATGAGGAAGGAGTATGGGGGGGGGGTTATAACCTCTTTTTTTCTGGAGGTAATGCCCTTACATATGAGATGAGCAATATAAAATGTCCTTCTTATTACTGTGGATAGATGTTGATCAAAGTTAAGGTTGCTGTCAACCTGTGTGCCCAGATCTCACACCACTGACTGTGTGCTTAGGGTATTGCTATTGATGTGGTAGTTTACAGGAACATCAGGCTTGCCAAAGCAGATGATAATGCATTTTTTTGCATTAAGTTTAAGACTATGGCTTTGGCACCAGTCATTAGTCTGCATAAGATCTTCTTGCAGGATGTTGACATCGCTAGGGGTTTCAATGATCACTCCCAGTTTGCAGTCTTCAGCAAAACTTGACAGCCACAGTCCTTTAGTTTTAGGCTTTACTTTGGAGAAGTAGATTCTGAACAGTAAGAGTCCCAGAACTGATCCCTGTGGAACACCACTGGTTACGTTACGGGTCAGCTGGAGGAGGTGGTGTCCCCTATTTGGACTGTATGATTTCTATCAGTGAGCCAGTTTGCAACCCACCTGATGACAGAAGGGTTGATACCCAGCTGGGTGAGTTTATCAATGATCCTTGAGGGGGGAAATTCTGTCAAAGGCCTTGGTTAAGTCTAGGTAGGCCGTATGCAATGATTTACCCTCATCTATGTCTTTGGTGACTGTCTCGAAGAGGTCCATCAAGTTTAACAGGCATGATCTCCCCTTGACAAAGCCAAACTGTGTGGGGTCAAGCATTTGGAGATTTCCTATATCTTTGTTAATAAGGTCCATGATTATTTGTTCCATGGCCTTGTAGATAAGCCTGGTCAGGCTAATGGGTCTATAGTTCCTGGGGTCTGTGGATGCACCCCCATTGTGTAAAGGGATGATGGTAGCTGTTTTCCATTCCACTGAAAAGAAGCCAGTGCATAGTCTATGATTGAAAAGTGTGCTCAATGGTGATGCTGATTCCTATTCTAACCCATGTAAAACTCAGCCAGGGATATTGTCTGGTCCCATAGAAGCTATGTTTTTGGCCTTGGAGAGGGCATTTAAGTTAGGTGGGAGACAGTTGTTAGGAATTCTTTGGGATATATGTGGCAAGAACATGGGAGTGAAGCTTTCACTGAACCTGACAGCCAGCAGGTTTTCTATATCCACAGGTTCTAAATATGTAGTACCATTAACTACGAGTTCAGAGCAAATCTGAGCCTTACCTTTGAGGTTACCGATGTAACTAAAGAATGCCCTGTGGTTAACCTTAGTTAGGGAAGCTAATTTGGATTCATAGTTAGCTTTAGAGGACTTCACTAGTAGTCTTATTTGCTTGTTTAAGTTGAGGAGGAAGTGTTTCTAGTTTTGGGACCTTTCCTTCCTGCTCTTAGAAGCAACTTCTTTCTCCTATTGTCTAGCCTGTTAACAACAGTTTTTCAACAGGCAGGTTTGTTTTCCATTGAAAATCTTGCTTAGGTTCTTCCATGTATGGCAGAGTCAATACAATTGTACAAGTGCTTGTATAAAGCATTGGTGCATAACTCAGCATAGGTGTCTAGTCTATCAGTTGGGGGAGGGGCTATGAAGTTATTTATGCCATCACGTAAGAGATTGTAATTGACCTTGAAGAAGTTTTTTAGTCTAGTTGTTACTGGGTGGGGGGGTCTTGTGTTATAGTTGCTTCTAGAAAAACTGATTTGTGGTCAGATCTCACCAGGGATAGCCACACACTGGGGGTGGTGCAGTGTTCCCCCATGTTGGTGAGCACCAGGTCCAGGATGTTTGAGCCCCTTGTGGGTGTGTCAACCAGCTGGTCCCTGCCATGGTGTTAATGAAGTCCAGGAACCTTTGGACAAGTGAGTTAGAACACACATACTTTACCCAATATATGGACAGGTAATTAAAGTCACCCAAAACCAGGGTGTTTGGTTGCATCTTGATTAACTAAAGTAGATCTAAGTAGGCTGAGTGGATGTCCTGATTCATGGAGGGGGTCCTATAGCTGGCAATGACCCGAAGAGGGGTCTTACCTATAGTCAATTGCACCTGAAGTAATTCAAGGGAATCGTGCTGTTTTTTAAGCAATCTAGAGGTGTATTTATCTTTAATGAATATTGATACAACACCTCCTTTGGTTCTCACACCTTCAGTTTGTGGTCTGAATGTGTGGAAGGAAATGTAACCTGGTATAGCTGGGATGCTCTCTGCAGCCTTAAACTAGGTCTCAGTGACTACACAAATGTCAGCATCTTCCAGAGTGAGGACTGCTACTAGTAAGTGCAGTTTCTGGTTTAGACTCCTAGCATTTAGCAGCATAACCTTTAGGTTGCTTTTAGAGGGTATCTTTACATTGGTAAATTTGTTCTTCTGACATTGCCTAAAAGGGCATTATGGGGATGGCAAGAGTCTTAGCTAGTAACCAACTCTGGCAAAGCATCGCAGTCTGTTGACCATGTCATCCCAGGCTGGCAGATACTGGCTCCCCTTTGAAAATCACCAGAAACTAAGCCAATTGTTGAAGTCAATCATTTTTTGTTTGTACTGAGGTATCATCGTAGACAAAGGTAAAATGCTGCTTAAGGCTAGGGACATACCTGCCTGAGACACATAACCAGGGAGCTCAGTCATGTCTGTCTTCATATAGTCCAGTGAGGTATGTCTCAAGTCATTCACACCAACAAGGACTATGACAGAATCATAACAGTGACTGTTTTTGAAAGACGTGAGTGAGTATTGAATGTGGCAGATCCTGGCACCTGACAGGCAGATGACTGTGAAGTTTTCCTTATCCAAGCTGGTGAGAGGGACATGTGTGTGTCTCACAATTGAGTTGCCTATGACTAAGATGTTTGTTTTTGTGTTATGCCTTAGGGACTTGACTGTTGAGACACTGGTGTGTGATATATCAGGTGTACTATGTTCTGCAGAGGATGTATTATGTGAAATGTGCTTGTGTTTGGGGGATCTGTGATGTTTAGGTAAGCTTCTTGTATGAACGTCCACATATGTAGGTTTATGTGTTGTTGGTTTGGTATGTGCAGGAGGTGAGGTGTGCATTCTGACAACCTGCTTAGTATCAGATGAACTGACTGGAGAGCGAGTCAGTCTTGATTTTATGTTCTTCATATAGATGCATCTCTCACATAATGAATTTTTGTGGGCTAGAAGAAGTGTGTTATCAGCGTACATGAGGCAATTGCTACATTGCCTCAGGATGCCCATGTTGACCAGGCTGGCTGGAGAAACTGTGGGAAATTGTCCATCCATAATGCTAGGTAAGTCAAAAAACTGGGAGAGGACAGAAAAGATCAGGCAAAGTAGAGGACAGGACAAGTGGACAAAAAATATGAAGGGCTAGTGGGTAGGATCTGTGTCAGCACCTCAGGAGCTTCGCTGAATGTATCACTTGTCAGTCAGGGACAGTCATGAGAAATCACCGATTGAGCACAAGCAGAGTACTAAGGGAAAATTTGCAGGCAAAGGTGTTTGCAGCTATAATAAGCAACGGTGCCCAACGCGGCTTGCCTGTGCATGATGCACAAATGCAGAGCTATGCGGCAAACAAGCGCAAACTGATTTAACCAATAAAAAAGATCAGAACTGAGCCCCATTCCAGCAACCTTCAATCATATTAGTTCTAACTGCACAATCCTGCCACTAGGGTGCAGGGGAACCCTCTCCAGCAAAAGATGGTCTGGTTTAGTGCTCAAGTTATACAAACAGAACTAGATTCAGCAGGTCTGAATCTAGTCTATGCTACAGCAAATAAAGTGCAACGATTTCAGAAAGAATGCTCAAATAAGCAGTGATATGGTAAAAATGCAATTCAAAAGTGCAGTATACAGTAAAAAATTCAACTTAAGTTTTGCAGAGATCAGCAGATGGTTAAGTATGCAGATGATACCAAGACTGCAGAGATCAGCAGATTGTTAAATATACAGATGATATCAAGATTGGTTCCATCATTGCTTGGAATGGACAGACAATATCTTTGAATCAATACCTACACACTGTCTCAACAAGACTTAAAGATCATGCCTTTCTTCTAAATACAAACAAGTTATGCATGTTGGCCTCTGAAACTTAAATCAATGCTGGTGATTCATAAGGCCAGGGTTTCCAGATGTCCCTATTTGAGCAGGACTGTCCAAGAATCAGCAGCCTGATCCTGAGTCCTGCACTGCTGGTTAAAATCCTGCAAAACAGCCTCCGCTTTGTTTTTGTTTTTTTTGATTGGCCCGTATGCCAGTATATGACCCAATCAAAAAATCACAAAACAGAGCTACTTCTGTTTAATGTGGAAATGCCTGATGGTCTACATTGAACAGAAGAGGGTCCACTGTACGATTTTTTGATTGGCTCGTATACCTGCATATGGGCCAATTAAAAATGCTACTTGTGTTTAATGCAGAACTGCAAAGTGTTCCGCATTAAAGACCTTTTTTTTTTTGGTCTTCACTTAGCATAAAGGACCTTTTTTTTATTTTTTGTCCCTACCTGCCCTGTAAGAAATCTGGCATTCCTGCATGAGGCAGAACCTGAGATTACTGAGACCATTAAAATCTTGATATTATTATAAACAAAAACATTTTCTTTAAGAATAATGCAATACTGTAAGAACCAGTGTATTTAAATCATTTAAAACCAAGGATTCTTCTACTTGTATATGTCTATACATATCCTGTATCAAGCATACTACTGAGCACAATGTTATGTTTTGCTCCTATACTACAGGAGAGTTGCTGAACCTGCAGAGAATACTAAGAAAATATGCTATAAAAATACCAGACTGCACAGAAAGGTTTATAAGGAATATTGAGGTGTTATTTGGGTCTTCAGTCTGTGACATATCTGTGGCAGACTATGTATGGCCTTTAAAGACTTAAATGATCCAGTTTTAAGAACGTTAATATGGCAGCAGCAATACAAATATGAAGACGCACACATGAGACAATAACCTCTCCTTTAATCTTTTGCTTTAAAACCATCTAGGAGAAGCAAGTCTGCAAAACCTTCTGCAGCCAGTTACTTACTTTAAAATTTAGTTTTGTCTCTGTTATTAACACTCAAAAAGCATTTAGATCAGTGGGAATGGCCAGATTTGGTTTTAACAAATGTTTCATGTTGAATTTTAGGCCTGAACACACATACAACAACTGTGTTTATTTGACCGATGATGCTGGAATCCATCACTGGAGGTGCTACACTCCTGAGTTTGTCTCCTTCGAATGAGATATTAAACCAAGGTCTCACCTACTTGAGCTGGTGATAGGTCGGTAGTATGTAAAAGATTCTACATCAGCTATTAAAAAGAGTAAGGGAATTTCCACAATGTCCTGGCCAACTTTACAGTAGTACAATAAATACCAACTTGGGCCTCCCTTAAAAAGAGGTCACTTGACAAGTGGGACTAACCTGTCAAAAAAGAATAAATAAAAATGAATAAATATACTTAAACTATGAAGTCATAAAGATTTACACATACACACACACACACACACACACACACACACACACACACACACACACACACACATATGGATTCACTTCATAATCTCAAAATACTGAAACATCGAATTTCAGTATATCGAGAACATGAAACCAAATCCACAAAACAACGAAACTACAAAACTCCGAGCCCAAAAATGCAAAATTCAAAAACTCAAACAAACGGCACAGACCACACTACACATACACCAAAACACCCACATCACAATTTAAAACACAAAACTATACACATGCACAACTTATACACACATAAGCAGGGGGGCAAGCCCCCCTGCGCCCCCCCACATCCCCCCAACTTATATATACTAACTCCCAGATCGCACATACAAGAAACAAAAGCAAACTCACACACGCACATTCTCCAGTCCCTCACACACACATCAAACATATCAGCACACTCACATACACTCTACCTCCCACTCAAAACTCTTACAAAACACTCACTTACCTGACATAATACCTAGATCCACACACGGCACCGTGCACCATCAACACACAGACCCAGAAACAACGTAGCGTAACTCCATAACCGTGAATTCGAGATATTCGAATTCGCGATTATGAACTTTTGCTATTTTTAACATTCGGCTTTATAGTTTTGAGATACTGAAATTCGACATTTCAGTATTTCGAGATTATAGTGTTCCCATATACAGATATATATATATATATATATATATATATATGTATATGGACTATAGATAGATAGATATATCATTACAGACAGAAAACTCATAAGAATGAATCACAAATGCTAGAACTCATAAGAATAAATCACAAAACACTGAATATTCTCTCCCAGTAAAAAAAGCCCTAGATCAGTAAGCCATAGCTACAAAACTCAAATCAAATGTTGTCTTAATAGTGATACTATTAGGTAGAGGGATTGTAGTAACATAATGTGTAGGGTTAGGATTAAGGGCAGGTGCAGTAGGAGGGATAGCGTTAGGCTTACAGCTAGGGTTAGTGCACGTGACTAAGGTGAGCAGAAGCAACACCTCAGTAACCAACACAAATAATGCAATGACTGCATGATGGTAAGCTGACAGTGAAAAAAAGTCAAACTGATAAATACATTGAAGTGTTAGTTTGGTAAAATAAACACTGAATATCCAGGTTATATTAGGTAAAAAGAAATTTGTTATTTGGAAAGTGGAGACAATTCATGATATAGCCTTTACATGCACACGCTTGTATAAAATAGTTGCAAGTATTTTTGGCATACAGACTACTATGAGAGGTTTGTAGCTAACCAGGGTGCAGTACTGGCACCTTTGTACATGTTGCTAAAGAAACAGATTCCCGCCAGTGAAAACAGTGTGAACAAAATGCATTTAAAAAATGGAAAAACTAACATGTGACAAGGTGCTTCCATATTATGACTTGCATTATGTTGGAGTACTTCTGCATGTAGTACTGAAACTGGGGTGCAACATATTACGTCCTTTGATCAGGAAAAAAACTACTGCTTATTCATATCTAACCTGTCCCCAACACAGAATAAAAAGATATTTACAAACTGAAAAAAAAACCTTTTCAGCAGATTGCGTAAGCTACTTATTTACCACAGACTATTGATAACAATGTTTGTCAAGCATAAGTCTGTCCATCTGTCCATCATGGCAGCAGGATATATCAAGGGACAGGCAGTCATCTTAATATGTTTATTAGACAAAATATAGAATGTTAAAGGGGTATGAAAATAGAGGTGGTCTCTCCACAATTCCATTACCATAAATCACTGATACAATAACTTACAAATATGGCAGATTACATGATTCTTCGAATGAAAGAGTGTTATCCACAAATTCCACTAAAGTTTAAAATGGTAGCAAGAACAGTGAGAAATTAACTTTTCTACTATGTGATTGTCCTAATACAAGTGCATAACAGAACAGAACACAAGAGCAAATTTGAATTTGCAGTAAAGAATATTGGCATTATCTGGAGAACAAGAGCTATTATTTGTGGAACTTTAAAAGAAGCAGTACAGGAATAAATGCATGTTGGGTCCCGTGGTATTGTTAAATGAAAAGCCTAGCATGAAAATTATGTAGTAGCCTAGGTTAAGTGTTGCGATTGAGCAGGTCTAATGAAGACGAGTCTCACTAGTCAGAAGAATTTCTAGAAAAGTACTAAAAAAAAAATCTGCTTATTGATTTTGTAAGTCTGTTCATGAACAGCATATTCAGAAACATTGTGGATTCATATTCAGACAGATAGGTTCATAGGTTCATAGGTTCATACTAGGCTATCTGCCCTAGGGCATTTATAAGCCTAGCCAGAATGTGTTTGGCTTTCGCCACCCATTTTAAATTTATTTTGCTATGCCCTTTTTCGAGGTTAGTATACTGTGCCTCTGTCTAACAGTGACACAGAAGTGATACCCGGGGTAAACCTACGATCTCCCATCCACTCATCAAGATTCCTCTTGAAGAGAGTCAATGAGGGACTCTGCCTAACCTGGACTGGGATTTTATTCCAGAGTGAAGGGAGCCTCTGGGTTATGAATCTGTCCCTCCAGCATGTCCTATTTATTTCAGTGCTGAGGTTCAAGTCTCTCGAGCGCGTAGCTTGATAGGATTTGGATTTTCTGAGGTGCAGCATGTCCATTAATTCCGGGTTGGACATGGCTTTATACGTCAGTAATATTTAATGTAAATGGGATTATAGAATACTCTATATTACGTAGACTGAGATTATTTGCTGTTTGTTGGTTACCAGAATACATACTTACAGATAATGGTACCTGATTCACATGCATGACTGGCCTTATGCATTAGCAAATGAGGCATCCACCTAGGCTGCCATTCGGCTATGGTCACCTTTTATCCCTTTATTTAATTTAAGTAAAGTAATGCTGCTGCTGTTGCCATGTATCTATATTCAGAAATAACTAAATAACTAACTAACTAAATAAAAGACCCTCATCACCCTTAAAGTTGGTTGATGAACTATAAGGGAGGTGTTGTGCACTTGACCAGTCAGCTTATGGACCCTTCTGCTCCTTGTCTGGAATGGCATGGAACAGAAAGCCCATGAAAATTCAAGTGTAAAACAGAAGTGAATAGTCATAGATGAGAGCAGCACCTGGTGAGAGCACAATGTAATTTTTTTTAATCTCCTTGCAGGTAACCAAATATGGACCTTGAATGGGATAGATTTGCAAGGAAATGGAGTGCCTGTTAACTGTCTCAATTTTGTAGAATGTCCCTAAGTTTGCTTATATTTTGAGCCGTGTTCCTTTCTAAAGGCCTTCTAGCCAATTGTTGAGGGTTGTTGCCACCAAATAATGACAGATATTTGAGTTTCACACTTCCTAACCTTTAGAAAATACATGCAATACACAACCTGTTATTCTATCAACTCTGCAATTGTATAAACAGTATTTAAAATATGTCCCAAGGGTGAATTTATGGATTCACATTCATTTTTGAGAAAAAAAGAGAAAGCTCTATCTCACCAGCTGGCCCTACTTACGCTGTGCTGGAAATTTAGTTAATTTGAGTTGGTATTTAGGGTATTACTTGTTTTGCAGGTATGTAGGAGCTCACATAGGATTAAATCCTTCCAGGCTTTGGACATGAAGCAGAGGTCTCCCCCCAAATGTCTGTAGGAAACACACTCACATACAGTCTACAGAAGGGCCTCGCTGAAACAGATGCCTGGTGTCAGAGCCATGGCCTCAAGCTCAATGCCAAAAAGTGCAGTGTCATCCCTTTTGGTAAAAACTCTGTACCCATGAACTACCACATAGGCAGCAATCTACTTAACACTGAATGTGTGATAAGAGACCTTGGGACCCGGGTGGACAGTAGTCTCTCCATTGATAGTCACATCGCCAAAGTAGTCAGGAAGTCCTTCTATGTGCACACCTCATTATAAAAGGGTTCTCATACAGGAAAAAAGAGGTCATTGTTCCCCTCTACTCAACACTCATTAGACCCATTATAGAGTACAACACCTCTTTTGGAATGTACCTCACAAGACATCTGCAGCAGCTGGAAAGGCCACAGAAGTACCTCACAAAGAGGATTACTGGCCTCAAACAAATGCCCTACACTGACCACCTCAAAAAACTCCAGCTTTACTCCATAGCATATTGCCTACTCTGAGGTGATCTCTGCCTAACATATAAAGCTATGTCAAACCCAGAGCTATTGGACATGCTATACCTAAAGAAATCCCAATCCCTCCGAGCTACACGGTCTAGGGACCTAAACCTTGTGACCACAATAAACCGGACATGCTGGAGGGAGAGATTCCTGTCCCAGAGACTTCCCATACTCTGGAACAGGCTACCCATCTATGACAAGCAAAGTTCATCATTAGCACTCTTCAAGAAAAATCTTGATGAGTGGATGGGAAATAGGAAATACACCCCGGGGATCACTTCTGTGTCTCTGCTCGACAGTGGCACAGGAAATTAACTTTCTTGGGTGGCGTAAGCCAGGGGAACCTTGTTGGCTAGGCATACTGTCAGAAAAATATGTATTAATGTGTGTGCTTAATGCTAATTAGAAACTAAATAAGTTAACATGTTTTTCATTCTATTTTATATGCACTATTTTATATACAGCTGAGTTTCATATGAGACTAAAAGATGCTTTTTGAAACTGCAGTATGCTTTCTGAAACTTGCAAGATGCCCTCTGACCTAGTAATTGCTAGCACAGCAATATTCATGTTTATGCCTTTTGGAAGTGTACTTGAGAAGCAGGTGATTATCTGCTAGGTCAGGAAGAAATGAATGAACAATGCTACATTCTGTAATGTAATGATTTTGAACAATCAGCTCTGTTCGAAGTATGAGAACATGCACAGCTGCAGGAAGAAGAGATAACATAGACAAAGAACTGCTGGAGAAATGAACTGCAATCTATACTTGCTTTGTGCTCAAATTAGCCATAGTACCTTGAATGGTAACATTGCATATATCTAACCAGTGGTAGCCAAGGCCACGTTGTTTTTCTTAGGAAGTTTCTCACAAAAATTGATAGTGCAAGCAGAAAATATTATAAACAAGCACTACGAAATAATGATGTTAAAACTTGTGATTTACTACATCAGCTTGGTAGGCAATGTCTTATTAGAAAATGTATAAAAATGCCTGCATTTTCTGATTCTAGTTAGACAAACTCTGTATTAGCATGTTTTTGTCTCCTTGCTGCAAGATTAAAGTACCTTAACCTGAACCTACCATGTATTGATCATTTTTAAAGTATATTTTTCCTTTGATAGTTTGGTCCTTCGGACCGGAAACATATCTCTCACTCTGGCTCAGGTCAGAATTGGGCCCAGTGGCATGCACCCATACGGAGAAGTGGCCACATCGGCTCTTCTGCTTTGAAAGACCTCCGACTGAATTGTCATTCGAAAGAGGCCCGCCACTGTTTCTAATCTGGGATTGGTGGACGAGTCAACGTTCCGGTGGGATCAAGACACGGAGGGTCAGGTAAGGAGGAATTTACCTTTTTTCTGTTTTAGATCAGGGACTTGTTACAGTATTATTGTTTTGTCAGGGAGATTTGCATGTGCAGATCAGGGACAAAAAAAAATTGCTGTCTTGTCACAGATCAGAGAAACAGAATAGGTAGGCAGTTATTCTAGATAAACTGTGAAAAGGTGTAAATCGTGGTACCACATGATAAAAAGGTTTACGTAACAATTTCTAACTTAGCTAAGGCAACATGGGAAATCAGTGCACAAAAAGTTCCCGAGACCCGCCCTTAACCGAAGACGCGAAATATATGTAATTACAGCGTGCCAATAATGTTAGGTATTATACAAAATGGGTTAATAAATACAAATTTGATGGTAATTTAGATAAACCTTCACTTGTTAAACTTATTAGGCAACTAAAAACAGACGCGAAAGGTCAGCTAAAAAAGCAACAACAATTAGGAGTCCCTCAGGCACACAGGTGGCTTGAGGAAGCAAACCGCAGGGAACAAAAGATTAAAAATTCAAAAGCAATGTTCTTAGATAAAGAAGACAATAACTTGGTAATAGCAACGGCCTCTCCACCCCCTCCGCTTCCCTTACCAGAATATGAAGTGAGTGGACAAGCTGATCCACCTCCGCTATACCCAGCTGTTCCTGCAAAACCAAAACCATTTGTCAGAGATCCTATTGAGACCAGGTCTCAAACACGCAACTTAAGAGGGGATATTGAATTATATGAGATGAATAAAAATTCACAAGCTATGAGAGAAGAAGAGATATGTCCACTCATAGAAGTACCAAATCCGCAGGCAGAACAGGACCCAACTCTTCTAGTATATAGACTGTGGACTCCGGAAGATATCCGGAAAGCCACAGAGGGAATTCCCCATCCAAAAGTTAATTTTAGAAAATTCTTAGAAGACTTACAGGGCATGAGGTTAAGTTACCATTTGAATGGAGAGGAAGTAGAGAAAGTAGTTAGACAAATCGTAGGTCCAGATTGGCACATGATCAGTGGCAACTGGAATCCCCGTGACGCAGAGCTTAGACCACTCCCACATAGTAACGCAGGACTGGACAACAGAGTGAAAGGTCTGACAGACCGAATCTCTGAGAAATGGAAGCCTAGGGCTAATTGGACTTGCATTAATCAATGTATACAACAAGAAGGTGAAACTGTTGATAGATATTATGAAAGATTATTATAATGTTTTAATAACCATTGTGGAATGCAGGTACCTGAAGACCAAACACGATTCCCCATATGAGCAACAGCTAAAGAATGCATTTTTAAAAGGCAGTATTGCACCCATTAGCAGTTTTATTACAAAGCACATGGTAGATCATCGTACAAGTAGATTACAGTCATTACTTGAATATGCAAGACATGCCGAAAGGCATTTTAATAGCAAAAAGAAAAAAGAAAACTCAAGTATTTGCAGTAGAAGACAGATCAGAAGTCTTTGTAGTACAAACTGGGAAAAAGGGTAAGAAAAATACCCAGGGAAACAAACAATCTGATAAACGATCAGAGGACTTTGAAGAGAGAAAGAAAAGGGGTGAATGTTTTAAATGTGGGAAAAAGGGACATTTAGCAAGGGATTGCAGGCAAAATAAAAAGGTAACCACTGAAGACAAGGAGGGTGAGGACTGACTATATGGTAGTCAAGAATCACTGGATAAGAATAAACAAGAAAAGACAAGCGCAAATGTGATAGAAGGGGTAGAGGATGTGATAGAAGAGGTGGAGGATGTGCATGAAATCACAGATAATGAAGAAAATGAAATTTTGGACTTAGCATTAATGAGCCTAGAGCTCTACTTAGCAGACACAAAACCGGAAGTTACACTTCTGGTAGAGGGGAGGGAAGTTAAATTCCTGTGTGACTCAGGGGCTTCACGAACCCTGATACATCCTTCCAAACTACCAGAGAATTCAGAATCACTTGACTACATATTAGTGAAAGCAGCTAATGGACAGCTGTATCGGGAGCCACTCTCCCACAACATAGCGATAACTGACCCAGTTTCAGGGATGACCCAGAAAAGCAAAATTGTTGTTTCTGCAAAATGCCCAGTGAATCTCTTGGGCAGAGACCTAATGCAGATATTTGGCATAGCCGTAGTTCCAACTATGCAGGGTATGGAAGCACAGCGACAAATGGATACTTTTGTAGTGCGACCGGAGGGTGAAACATTTTATTGGTACAGCCAGGATGTAGTTACGACTGGTCCAGGGGCAGTAACCGAGGAACTGATGAACGTAGCCATCAGTAAATCCCCCTCCCTTGACACTGATAAACAGCATTTGTTGCATTGCACTCTATATTACTGTAACAGACCAGGACCAGATAAAGAATATGAGCAAGAACTGTTTAGAAACCATGCTAACAGATTAGTATTACGAAATTTGTACTGGGACACAGAAGGAAACAGTGTAGTAAGCTGTTCATTGCCCCAGGAATTCCTAGCACTTTACAAATCTAATCGATTACCACATGTGAGTTTAACTAAAAATAGAAATATGAAGTGGGCAGACCTAGGAGAAAAAGTCAGAAGGTGGGAAAAGCAGACAGAGTTAGAACTTTCCGAACAGGGAGTACAAAAGCAGAAATTAAATTAGATAATGCAGACACACCCAGCTGTACACTCACAGGCAAGTGAGGATAGCTGAGTAGCACTCTTACTAGAGGAAGAGGAAAAAACCTTACGAGACATACCAGAGACTCTCTGGTCAACAGGGAAATCAGATGTAGGACTTATTCGTACAGCAGGACCAGTTACTATCATGCCAAAATCAGCATTTAGACCTCAAAAGAGACAGTATCCCTTGAGAAAGGATGCAGAAATAGGAATCAAACCTATAATAGCAGCCTTACTTAAGGAAGGAGTCTTGATAGAATCTCCTGATTCACCATGTAATACACCCTTATTTCCTGTTAGGAAAGCAAATGGAGAATGGCGTATGGTCCAAGATTTACAAGCTGTAAATGACGCAGTTATACCCAGGGCACCTACGGTGCCAGATCCACACACTTTGTTAAATGATTTGAAACCTCAACAAAAGTATTTTTCTGTGGTAGATATTAGCAATGCATTTTTCTCAATACCGATACACCCTGACAGCCAACATTGGTTTGCATTTACATTTCAGGGGAAACGGTATACATATACGAGACTACCACAGGGATATTGTGAAAGTCCAACAATATTCGCACAAGAAATGGCAAGTAACCTGGTGGAATTTATCCCACCGAAAGGCAGTCAGATTTTACTTTATGTAGACAACATTCTGCTGGCAGCCCCCACCCAGCAAGAATGCAGAGAGGATACCATAGCATTACTACAATTTTTAGCCACTCAAGGACACAAGGTAAACAAAAACAAACTGCAACTTTGGAAAAATAAATACCTGGGATATGTAATATCCAAAGAAGGCAGAATATTAGATGAAGACCGAAAAACAGCAATATTACAAGCACCAAAACCAACTACCAAGAAGGAAATGATGTCCTTCTTGGGTACTACTAACTTTTGTCGGAGTTGGATTCCAAACTATGCCTTGGAATCTGCTCCACTGACCAACTTGATATTCAAAGAGCCGATGGCAGCACAAGATTTATTACAGTGGACACAAGAAGCAGAATCAGCTTTCTGCAAATTTAAACAACTGATAGCTTCTTTCATTAGTTTTAGGATTACCAAACTATCATAAACTATTTTTCCAAACTGTAGATTGTAAGCAAGGTTATATGACATCAGTGTTAACATAACAGCATGGGGACAAACAATGCCCCATAGCTTATTATTCATCACAGCTAGACCCAGTGGCGTGATCCTTGCCCCACTGTGTACAAGCAGTAGTCGCAGCTGCAATGGCAGTACAGGCTTCAGCCTCAGTAGTATTGTTCCACCCTCTCACATTGAGAGTGCCTCATGCAGTTGCAATTATTTTACTGCAAGAAAAAGTATCATATCTTTCTCCTGCTAGACATCTTTCCTGTATGACTATACTGTTGAGCCAACCTAATATGACAATTGAACGATGCACAACTTTGAATCCATCAACCTTGCTCCCAACCCCTGCAGATGGCAAACCACACTGCTGCCTGTAGGAGATTGAGCAAAATACACTACCTAGAAAAGATCTTACAGATGTTCCCTTGGATGATGCCGAGGTGACATACTATGTGGACGGCTTGTGCAGGAGGGGTCCTACAGGACAGAATCTAGTGGGGTATGCAGTAGTTTCTGATACCGAGATTTTAGAAGCAAAGTCTTTACCACACAACTTATCTGCACAAGCAGCAGAATTGATTGCTTTGACAAGGGCATGTACCTTGGCAAAAGGTAAGAGAGTGAACATTTTTACTGACAGTCAGTATGCTTTTTCTACTGTACATATTTTTGCACAGCAGTGGAAAAATAGAGGAATGATAACATCTACTGGTAAACCAATTAACCATGTGCAGTTTATTTTAGACTTGTTAGACTCTATTCAGTTACCTCAGAAAGTAGCTATTTGCAAATGCGTAGCTCATACCAAGCAACAGGATAGAATTTCAAAAGGTAATGTGAGGGCTGATACAGCTGCAAAACAAGCAGTTTCAGCTTCAGAAGTATTTCTTTTGAGTGAGGAATTACAACCATCTGAGATTTTAGACTTAGAAATGTTAAAAACAATGCAGACACTTACTACATATGTAGAAAAACAAAAGTGGATAAAACGAGGAGCAATCCTTGAGAAGGGACTGCACATCTCCAAAGAGAAGAAACCGATTTTGCCATCTAACTTGTTTAGATATGCAGCTTTGTTGAGCCATGGGCAGTGCCATGTCTCAACAGGGGGGACGGTACAGTTAGCGAATCGAGTGTTTACGACGTATGGATTTACAAACTACACGAACAATTTTTGTGCAGCATGCCATGTTTGTAACAAGCATCATGCACAAGGGGCATTGAAACCTAAGCAAGAGAGTTTCCTACACCACCGTATCCATTCCATACTATTTGTATGGATTTTATAGAGCTGAGCAAATGCAAAAATAAGAAGTACTGCCTTGTCATTATAGATATGTTTTCCAAATGGGTGGAAGCTTTTCCAACTAAAAATCTGGATGCAGCTACTGTTGCAAAAGTCCTCGTTAAAGAAGTTATTCCTAGATTTGGCATACCGAAAAAGATTTATAGTGACAATGGCACACACTTTATAAATCAAACTATACAACAACTTAGCCGTTATTTTGAGATTTCTCTGAAAAATCATTGCACATACCACCCCCAATCTGCAGGATTAGTAGAGAGGCATAATGGGGTTTTGAAAAATAAGCTTAGAAAATTGATTAGTGAGACACAAAAGAACTGGGTGCACTGTTTACCTCTGGCACTGTTGAGCATGAGAACTGTTCCAAATGCAAAAGGGTTAACTCCTTCTGAAGTTCTGTTTCGGAGGGCATATTATACACCTCAATGGAAACCTCTCATGCCTGCAGAGCAGGAGGCTGACAGTTCACTTGCAGGGTATATGAGGCGATTTTTGAATAACAAACTTTTGCAGTTAAATTCTGTTTCAGATAAAGAGCAAACCAGACCATCGGAAGCAGCAGTAGCCCCAGGCACATGGGTCTGGGTGAAGGTCGTGAAGAAAAAGAACTGGAGTTCTCCGAAGTGGGAAGAGCCGTACCAGGTACTACTGTTGACACCCACTGCAGTCAAGATCGCAGAGCGAGCGTCCTGGATTCATTTGACACACTGTAAACTGGTTAAGAACTTTGAACTGGACAAAAACCTTGTTACTGTAGTACAACGAGAACAAAATGACCAGGTATAGAGTAGACAGAGATGCAGAACAACCTCAGAAAATTTGCATGATTATTCTGATAGCCATACTGATAACATTGATCTTTTTGTTGTGGCCTTTCCTTTTCCCAGCCACAAAAGTTGAACTGACCAAACATGATGCATTACTCATAGACTGGCATCCAAACTTTAACACTTACCAAGCAATTAAATATGTGTATGCTGAGACTTTCAATATTTCGAACTGCTGGATTTGCACAGCTATACCGACAGCATACTGGGGATTATCAATGACTGCTGTTCCCCTAGGGGTCAATGAGACCTGGGAAAACTTGATTTTTGATACTTCACCTGTGAAATCACAAGACAAAATAGCATTGTACCTACCTGTTACACAAAAAGGGATTGTATGTTTTTACAAGAATGACACTATTCAGGTGGGTTGGAGCAATTGCAATGTGACTGTTTCTTATAAATGTTATATTAAACCCAGTAAGACTAAAACTATTTGTGATACAAACTATGATGCATATTTTGCTAAGATGCATAAGAGTGTTGATGAGATACAACATAATCCTGTTCTTTTAAAACAGCTTTCTATTATTGATAAGAAAATGTTTCATGCAGGGCTATATCAATACTAAAGTAGAGAATTGTTATTTTGTTTGTGGGAAAAAAGCATATAAATGGCTACCTGAGAATTGGTCCGACAGTTGTTTTTTGGGTTACCTGGTTCTGGCCATACGACACACTGCAGCTTTGCCTCAGGGAAAAATTCGAAACATCAGAGAGGTCAGCAGCAAACCTAGAAGTCCGATTAAGAGACCCGAGAATCCAGTAGGACGAATCGAAGCAGGATGGAGAAACCATAACTCCGTAAAAAACAAAGATAAACTGACACACATGGACTTGAGTGACACCATTATATAATGGGCAGGCATAGCCCCTGCATATGGCACAGTGAAATCGATTTTGGAGCTGAGAAAACTGTCTAAACTTCTCGAAGTTATGAGCAACGCAACTTTTTCTGCTCTCGAATTAGTGACTGATGAACTGAATGCTATGAGAACTGTGGTGCTTCAGAACCGCATGGCTCTCGACTTCACCCTAGTGGTGAGAGGTGGTACGTGCACTTTAATCAAAGAAGAATGCTGTTCCTACATTCCTGACAACCAGCACGAAATAAACGACCATCTTGAGGTGATCCAGCAAGTGTCGACCATGACCAAACCAGGCCCAAACCCTTTGACAGACTTTTTCCAGAATTTGTTTGGTGGGGTGGAGTTCCATCCTAATGAACATCCTGATTGCCATTTGTGTGGAATTACTCCTATTAGGAGCATGCATTTGTTGTGGTATTCCCTGCATGAAAAAGTTAATCAAAGAATTTATAGATATATCAGTTTCTGAGACTTTGTATCAAAGTACTGAAATTGAAGAATTGTTGAAATGTGAAACACTTTCATAAGTTTAAACTGAATGATTCTCTTAACTGCATACCCTGAATGGAAGAGGTTAGGAGAAGAAGCAAACTGTTTATTCTTTTGAAAATAGAATTAAAAAGTATTAACAGGGAGGAAATGTCAGAAAAATATGTATTAATGTGTGTGCTTAATGCACTATTTTATATACAGCTGAGTTTCATATGAGACTAAAAGATGCTTTTTGAAACTGCAGTGTGCTTTCTGAAACTTGCAAGATGCCCTCTGACCTAGTAATTGCTAGCACAGCAATATTCATGTTTATGCCTTTTGGAAATGTACTTGAGAAGCAGGTGATTATCTGCTAGGTCAGGAAGAAATGAATGAACAATGCTATATTCTGTAATGTAATGATTTTGAACAATCAGCTCTGTTCAAAGTATGAGAACATGCACAGCTGCAGGAAGAAGAGATAACATAGACAAAGGACTGTTGGAGAAATTAACTGCAATCTATACTTGCTTTTTGCTCATATTAGCCATAGTACCTTGAATGGTAACATTGCATATATCTAACCGGTGGTAGCCAAGGCCACGTTGTTTTTCTTAGGAAGTTTCTCACAAAAATTGATAGTGCAAGCAGAAAATAATATAAACAATCACTACGAAATAATGATGTTAAAACTTGTGATTTACTACGTCAGCTTGGTAGGCAATGTCTTATTAGAAAATCTATAAAAATGCCTGCATTTCCTGATTCTAGTTAGACAAAACTCTGTATTAGCACGTTTTTGTCTCCTTGCTGCAAGATTAAAATGCCTTAACCTGAACCTACCATGTATTGATCATTTTTAAAGTATATTTTTCCTTTGACACATACGTAGGCCCTTGGGCCGATAGCCTAGTACCTACCTATGAACCTATGAAGAGAGATAGCGCTTTACAGATGTCTGTATGCTACAGTGAAGGCATTCCCTTGATTCTCTTTGAAGGAAAATGCATTATTTCAAGGTGAGTCATATGTTTATGCAAGTACATACAAAAAGGGGCATAATACTCTATTATGGGTCTACTGAGGGAGGAGTAGAGAGGGATGATAACTAATATGACCAAGAAGACATATCCCTTTTAATCAATCCAACTAGTTAAAATAATTTCCTATTGACAGGGGATATGTGTTGATCAAAGGGTTGTTCACTGACGATGCCCAGGCCCCTAATAATTATGTCAAATTTCAAAGGAATCAGCTAGGTGGTATGTGCATAGGTGTCCGTGTTTCCATAGGACACAGTAGTACATTTCTTGGCCTTTAGCTTAAGGCCATGGTCCAGGCACCATTTGTTTATATGTGTTAGGCCCTCCTGCAGAATTTGGAAGTCAGCTGCTGGAGAGTTTAGGACAGCTTTGAGTTTGTAGTCATCAACAAACATGGTCAGGCTCAGGCCATAGACATTGATCTTTACATCCAATAAATAAATACTAATAAGAAGTGGCCCAAGGACACATCCATGAAGGGCATCCCTAATAATGACCCTTTACTAATACATTTCAGAATGATGCACTCCATTGCTTGACAGAAAAGACTAGTGAGACTTATGGGTCTACAGTTTTGAGGGCCAGTGGTGGGTCTACTTTGGGGAGTGGGATGATCACGGCAGTTCTCCCCACCTCTGGTATAAATCCAGTGGAGAGGCTGAGACTGAATAGGTTCAGTAGTTCATCTATAAGGCTATGTTTGGTGCTGACAAGAAGGCAGCCCATCATATATGGACCTATGGGACACTATTTTTGTCCTTGGAAGGAGATCCCTTAATTTTTGCTAGAAGTGAACAGTGGGAGAGGGGAGCATGCTAATATGTGAGCAAACATTGGAGGGAGATAATAGTGCAAAGTGTGAGGTAACTTTATCTCTTTATACATTGGCTATGTCTTCTGGAGATAAGTATGAGTTGTTATGTTTTTGTTGTTTCCATTCCTGAGTGTTGCTTCTAAGGTTCCTGATACAGCTGAGAAAGTATTTGTGACTGTCCTTAACACAGGTGGAAATCATCAGTTCATACTTAAACATTTAATTTTCTTCTAAGTTTTTTCTTAATCTTTCATAGTTTATTTATAGAGGTTGGGGTGTTAACTTTATTCTTTCAGACAAAACATTTCTTCCTGTTTTTTATAGTTTGTATATAGTAGGCATCCACCTTGGGGCTCTATTCCTATACTTGGCATTCTGTTTGTGTTAAGGGGACTGACACTTCAATGCATGCTTTTAGGTGAACATGGAAACTGACTGCAAACATAGAAATGTGTGAGATGGGGTCATAGATGGGATGTAGGTACTTAAATTTCATCAGGTCATCAGCTAACTGTAATAGAGTTGCCTTATAATAGTATCTAAAGAGAGAAAGATATGATGGTAAATCAAGGTTTTACCTTCATAATGAATATTAGAGAACACTGGCCAGATTTGACCAATAGTGGGGCAATTGCAGGTGTAAAGCTCAGAGGGGGTATATTAGTGAGGACTCGATCCAATATTTTTTATTCACTAGCTGGGACGTGAACTAGTTGGTCTCAGAAGACAGCATTTATGAAATCTAGGAAACATTTTGCATACTTATTTGTGGTTGTGCAGGTTCTCAGTTAATGGAAGGATAGCTGAAATCACCCAGGAGAATAATATTAGGTTCAGCCAGTTTAGATATGCATCGTGAGTTGCTGGTGACATGGATATAGTAAAGTAGTTGGCTATGATTTGACAGTTTTTTATTGGAAGTAACTAGGATATGGAGGAACTCAAGGGCATTACCTTATGAGTTTAGATGTGATTTGGCTTCTTAAGAAAACAGACACACCCTTTCTAACAGCGCAGTCACTTTCAACAGTTGAACTGAAAAAATGGTAGGCACTGAAACCCAGCACTGTGGGGAGTGCTATCATTACACTGAAACCCATCACTGTGGGGGTGCTATTATTACACTAAACCCTTACTTTGCAATATTTCAGATGTCTATATTACAATAAAACCATGCTTCAGTAACATTGCAGATGTCTATATTTTAAAGGGACAGGAAGACTTGTCAGGAGGATAACATAATTTAGGCCTGAGCAGAGCTTCCTTTGTATAGATTTGATTTTGTTTAACTATATCATTAGTTTCAGGAGACTGACTTTGCCTAAAAAAGGTATTATGGGGGAATAAAAAGTTATGGCCAATAAATGAAAGCAATGTGGAAAGATGTGCTAACCATCCCTTGTAAAGAAGAAAGGGTTGTCAAACATCTTGTCCGACACTGATATATGTTGGACCCCCCCAAGAATGACACCAATAACTAAGCCAATAGCTAAAGTCAATTATCTTGTATTTGTATTGTGGAATTATTCTTGGTGATGGTTGGGTGCTGCTCAAGACTAGCTTCATATAACCTCAGATGCGTGTTCTCAGAGCTCCATCATGTCCCTTTTCATGTGATCTATCAACATGTGCTTCGAGGCATTCACTCTCATGTGCACAATGACCAAGTCATATGTATACCTTAGGTGAAGGGACTTGAAAGCTATGGTAACATGGTGGATCCTGACACCTGAGAGATGGTTTACCATCATTCTGTCCTGCTCAGTCTGGTGAGTGGTGCATCTGTGTGCTTCAGTATGGAGACAGGAATGATTAAGACATGACCAGATGTTTTTGCTTGGCCTTGCTGCCATATGGGGTTCCACTATCAGCTATATGACCCCATTTCACTCTCCTACTGTCTTCTGTGCTTGTAGGTGCAGTTTGGTTATAAGAGTAACACTAACTATATTGTATACCCAACCTTCCTCTTAGAGGCCTTTGAAGTTTAGCAGGGATTTCCTGATCACCTCAGTGCAAGATGGCTAATTTCCTGACTTAGGACAAGACAGCTATAGTTGTGTGAGGTAGATATCAGTACTGACAACTTGATGGTTACTATCAATAAGTGTGGAGTAGATGCTGACCTCTGAGGTTAGTAAATGTTTGCACCTCTAATATATAGATTTATCCAGTGGAAAAAACAAATGGTTGCCATTAAGCATGCAACAGTCATTACATTGCCTGAGAGATCTATCAAAAATAATCCTCAACAGAGTACAACCCTGCTGTAAACTATAGGTGTAGTGAGATCAGGTTTTGAAGTCAAGTCTGAGCAGATGTCCTTAGGTTTGCTCATGTATTCAGCCAAGTATAGCTTTGGTATCCTCAAACATACTGAGTTTAAATGAACAAATCAGAACACATAGGCCAATTAAAGAACACAATGACCTGGAACAGATTGTAAATTTCACCCAGAACAACAACACTCCTTTTCTCACTTGGAGATTAGTTGTTAAGCCAGTTCTAAATTCAAAAATCTACCATAGCACAAAACACAGTACTATACTTTGAAATTAGCTCTAGCACACCCTAATGTAAGTGTGAAAACAGGAAATAACTGCTTTTCAGGTGTAGTGGAATCAGATTTTGAGATCACAGTCTTGTAGATGTCATCAGATATGTTCATATAGTCGCAGCCCAGCCAAATAAAACAGCAACATCCTCAGCATCGTGTTTAAACACACAATACAAAGCACACAGGCCAGTTAAATAACACACTGCCCTGCAGCCAGTAATAAACTTTTACCAGAACAATAGCAACAGCCCTTCTCTTACCATAGGTTCATAGGTTCATAGGTTGGTACTAGGCTATTGGCACTAGGGCCTATACAAGCCTAGCCATAACAATTCCCTGGATATTTCTTCCCAAAATGTTTACTTCCCTGGACCCCTGTCTAGCAGGGTGACTGACATGACCCAGGGGTGAATTTCCTATCTCCCATCCGATCGTCAAGGTTTCTTTTGAAGAGGGCCAAGGAGGCACTCTGCTTGACATGTATGGGAGTCTCTGGGTCAGGAACCTATCCCTCCAGCATGTTTTGTTCATTGTGATGGCAAGGATTAGATCCCTAGAGCATGTGGCTCTGAGGCATTGGGATTTCTTTAAGTGGAGCATGTCCAACAGCTCAGGGTTTGACATGGCCTTGATGTTAAGCAGAGATCGCCTCTGAGTAGACGATATGCCACAGAGTATAGCTGGAGTTTCTTTAGACAGTCAGCATAAGGCATCTGCTTTAGGCCTGTGATTCTTTTAGTTAGGCATTTCTGCAGCCTTTTCAGCTGTTGCAGATGTCTAGTGAGGTACATACCAAATGGGGTGTTGTACTCTATAATGGGTCTAATGAGGGATGAGTGCAGTGGGACAATGACCGCCTTTTTTCTGGATGAAAAGCCCTTAGTGATGAGGTGTGCCACATAGAAGGATTTCCTGACTGTTGTGGTGATGTGGTTATCGAAGGTGAGACCAATGTCCACATGTGTTCCTAAGTCTCTTATCACACTTTCAGTGTTTAGTGTACTGCCACCTATGTGGTAATTCATGGGTACATGTTTTTTCCCAAAGGGGATAACCATACATTTCTTGGCATTAAGCTTGAACCCATGGATCTGGCACCAAGCATCTGTCTCTGTAAGGGCCTTTTGTAGAATATCCACATCATTTGGGGATTCAATAATGACTCCCAGTTTGCAGTCATTTGTGAACTTTGTTAGCCAGAGTCCCTTAGTGTTGGCCTATACTTCAGAGAAGTAGATACCAAACAAGAGTGGTCCCAGGACTGAACCCTGATGTACTCCACTTGTCATTTGTCTGGAGCTGGATTTGGAGTCGGCTACTTTTACAGTCTGGGTTCTGTCAGTAAGCCAGTTGGCAACCCATCGAGTGATGTAGGGATTTATGCCCAGCTTAGCAAGTTTATCTATGATTCCAGAGTGAGGGATGGTGTTGAAGGCCTTGGCAAGGTCCAGATAGGCTGTGTGGACTGCCTTACCCTCATCCACAGCTCTGGAGACAGATTCAAAGAAGTCAATCATGTTCGGGAGACAGGATCAGCCCTTCACGAAAACAAACTGGGTGGGGTCCAGTGTTTGAAGGTTGCCAATGTCTTTGTTTATAAGTTCCATGATAATGCATTCCATACCCTTGCAGATCATGCTCGTCAGACTGATAGGACAGAAGGATGCTGCATTCTTAGCTTTGGAGAGTGCGGTTTCTACCTGTGTGGCCGTGATTACCGGAATTTGGCAATCTTTTGGTATTAAGATGGACCCTTTAGGGGGTGAGAGGGGACAAAGTTGGCACTAAATCGATCTGCCAGGATATTGGCAATATCTTTGGGATCAGTATAGTTAATGCCATTCTGTTGTAGCTCAGAGCAGAACTGAGCATTGCCATTTAGATTCTTGACATAACTATAGAATGCCTTGTGATTGTCTTTGGAATCTTTGGCAATTTTATTTTTGTAACTAGCTTTGGAGGATTTTACGAGGGCTCTCGGCTTCTTACTGAGGCTGGTAAGGGAGTTTTTTGCATCCTGGGAGTTTCCTCTCTACTGCAACAGTTTCTTCCTTCTGTTGTACAGTTTATTTATGGCAGGAGACCACAAGAATGTCTTCCTTTTGTTGGAGGAGACCTTCTTGGTTCTATTTGGGATGGCACAATTCATGCACGAGTGGATGTGCTCATACAATGCCTTAATGTAGGATTCAGCAGTCGAACTTTCAGCTCCCATCTGCATGGGTGTCATGAAGTTTGTCACTTCTGACTTGAGTAGCATGAGGTTGGCTTTGGAGAAGTTTTTTATGGAGGTTTCCTTACTCTGGGGTGGGGGTGGGGTGTGGATGTCAAGGATGATTAGCTTATGGTTAGACCTGACCAATGAGGGGTTGGCCACTGGTGTGGAGCATCTATCTCCCATGTTGGTAATGACCAGGTCTAGGATATTGGAGCTCCTGGTGGGAAATGGATTAGTTGATCCAGGGCATTGGAATTTATGAATTCCAAGAACCGTTGGGAAAAGGTGTTGGTACCCAAGTAGTTTTCCCAGTTAACAGCAGGGTAGTTAAAATCACCCAGTATTAGGGTGTTTGGTTGTATCTTAATATATTCCAGTATGTTTAGAAAGGTGTAGTGAGAATCTTGGGGCATGGTGGGGATCTGTAGCAAGCTACAATTTGGATTGCTGTCTTGCCTAGTGTTAGTTGCACCTGGAGAATTTCAGATGCATTGTGTTGGGCAACTAGCCTGGAGTTGTGAATATCCCTGGTGAATATGGACACTCCTCCACCTTTAGTGTTTCAGTCTTGGTTTGGTGGCCGAAAAGTGTGGTAAGAGTTGTAGCCCGGTATTGCAGGGGTGCTCTCTGGAACCTTGAACCAGGTCTCAGTTACTGCACAGATATCGATGTTCTCCATTTTTAGGAGTGCCTCGAGAGAGTGCATTTTGAGGTTTAAACTTCTAGCATTGAGTAGCATTACCTTCAGATTTTGCGTGCTTGTATCTGTTACAGTAGTCATTTTGTCCTTTGAACCTTGCCTAAAAAAGGCACTATAGGGGTAGCAAGAGCTTTAGCCAGTAACCTGAATCTCAGGGGTGACAGGTGCAGACCATCTCTGGCAAAGCATCGTGGTTTGTCAATCATGTCATCCCAGGCAGACAGATACTGGATCTCCTTTGAATGACACCAGAAGCTTAGCCAATTGTTGAAGTCAATCATTTTGTCCTTATATTGAGGTATCATTCTGGGTGAAGGCAGGATGCTGCTCAGGGCTAAGGTCATACCTTCCTGGGCCACATGATCCGAAAGCTCTTCAATGTTTCTTTTCATGTAGTCCAGGGAGGTACATCTCAAGTCATTCACTCCAACATGGACAAAGAGAGAGTCGTATTTGTACTTGTTGTGGAGTGACTTAAGTGCATGCATTATGTGGCAGATCCTGGCACCTGACAGCCAGCTGACTGTAATTTTCTCCTTGTTCAGCCTGGTGAGTGGGACATCAGTGTGTCTGACTATAGAGTCACCTATTACTAAAGTGTTGGATACGTTGTCTTACCTTAGGGGCTGTTGTTGAGTGGCACACTGGTGTTGTGAGCTATGTGTCACTTTGGTTGTGACTGGTGTTTGTTTCCTTTTCAGCTTTAGAAGTCCTTCTTGCTTGGGCAGGTTAATGTTAAGGGCCTCTGCATATGTGGGTTTAGTGTTGCTATCTGTGGGTGCTGATGGTGTGGGTTTTGAAGATAACTTCCTAAACTAGTTCTAAAATAAAAATCTGCCACAGCTCAAAACACAGCTGAGCTCTTTGAAATTAGCTCAAGCACACTCTAACTTAAATACAAAAAAAAGCTATCTACAAGGTGTAGTGCAATCAGATTTTCAGTTCAAGTCTGAGAAGATATCCTCAGGCATGCTCGCATGTAATCATTTGATATTCTGAGATTTGTTAGTGCAAGTCTAGGAAGAGCATATTTGAATAAGGAAAACTGAAGGCTTACATATTCCAAGGCTAAGATTGCAGTTTACCAGAGCATTCACTTTTCGAGTTGGAATAGATAGATAGATAGATAGATAGATAGATAGATAGATAGATAGATAGATAGATAGATAGATAGATAGATAGATAGTTTTGTGGGGTGGAGTCTTGCTGCCTACACTTGGTTTGCAGGGGGTCCTGCAACCAATTGTAAATTTCACTCAGAACAATAACAACATCCTTCTCTCACAAGCTTACTTGCTAAACCAATTCTGATTTGGACAGCGCAGTGGTGCAGCAGTTAGCATTGTCACCTCACACCAATAGTTCTCCGGTTTGAATCTTGACTGGTGAGCCATCTGTGCAGATCCTGCTTGTCCTCCTTGCATTCATGTGGGTTTCTTCTGGGTGCTCTGGTTTCCTCCCACATTATAAAGACGTGTCTGGAGCATTTCTCTCTGGCCCTCTGCTGAAAATTGGCTTGTTCCAAGTCAGATTTTCCCATTAAACAAATGTTAAATATATTAATTGTAAAAATCTACCAAAATATAAAAAGCAAGTACTTTGAAATTAGCTCTAGTATACACTAATTTAAATGCAAAAATAGAAAACAATTACTTCCCAGATGAAGTGGGATAAGGTTTTAAAATCAGGTCCACATAGATGTCCTCAGGTATAGTCACATATAGTATATATACATAGGTATAGTCGTATAGTCACAGTCCAGCCAAGAAGAGCCAAGGAGAAGCAAGCAGACTGTTAAACAGCAGCCCCCAATCTGGTTTGGCAGGGGAAGTATCATACAGTATATTGTATTTGCTGAAATCAGTGTAAATCCAGCATTGCTATGGCTTGTGATTGTATGTGTGAGTTTGTACTGTATTCACTTGTAACAATCCAACCATAATTTAATTTACATTCAATCACAAGTTACCAGTATTTCACAAGATAATTGGCTATGTTTGGTGGTCTTGAATGAACACAGTTTGTGTGAAAGTAACTGATCATTGGCACAGTGGCTCAATGAGTTGCATTGCCCTGGCTAGCTACTTCCATGGTGTACTCTGGCAAATAGCACAGAGAATTAAGGCTATGAGTTGTTAACGAGCTGCATCCTATAAGTGCAGATTTGACTCCTTCCATGTCCATTTGCCAGCAATATGACTGAGCAAGCCATTTAACCAGTAAGTGCTCTTTGGCAATGGGAAAAATGGGATGGGCTACTCAGTGGTCTCTTGCACTGCATACCTCCTAATTAGCTATACATCTGCATGCCATCTCTTTATCTGTGTGAGTTTATTCATTTGCTCTGGTTTCCTCCAATGCCCCAAAAACATGTCATATGTGGACTGGCTTACACCAATTTGCATGTAATTAAACAGGCAGCATGTGCACTTGAATGTGTGTGTGTGTGTGTGTGTGTGTGTGTGTGTGTGTGTGTGTGTGTGTGTGTGTGTGTGTGTGTGTAAATTTTTATCTGTGAACACATAAAATACTGCTAGGCATATACATAATTCTTCTGGGTAACTCTAAAAAATGACTAGTTAGTAAATCATTAGCTTATGATCAAAATAAGGCATGAAATGTAACACAGAAGGGCCACACTCCCACTGCGTTTGGAGGTCTAGAAGCCCCCAGACCATGAGCTACAGAACTGTGGTCATTATTTGGTATGTTGTTGACATTATTTCTTTAACATTTCTGACAAACATCAGATGTATACACTGAAAGTTGCTATAGCTCAAGTTGACAGCATAAAAATTCCACAAAACTCCAACTGCCATGGCTTAAAGAAAATTTTTTAGCAAGCTAAAAGCAGGGTAAGTGCTTTCAAGGCTACAAGCTGCTTCATCAGATCAGTGGTCTGATGAAGCAGTTTGTAGCTGTGAAAGTTCTTACCCTGATAGGATAATTATCTTTTGGAGGCAGGGGTAAAGAGGCATGGCATTTATATATGTCTGACAGCAGCAGGTTGATATATGTTTCTGTGTTCTAATTGTTCTTTCAATTTTGTTTTAATCTGACATCAGAACAGACTAGGGACATGGTGCACAGAAGATAGCTGTCTTTTAGGGGTAGGGGTCCAAAGGTATAATACATATATGACTGACAGCAGTTATTTGAATTATATGACTGTGGACATTTGTGCCTTGTCTTTCATCCAAATCAGGGATCACAGAAAGTGACTGGTTTTTTTTGTTTGTTTTTTTTTGGGGGGGGGGTACTAAGGAGGCAGGCATTATTCCCTGGTATGATTTAATTTCTCATAAACATTTATCTTCTCTGTTTATTGTGAACAGTTACTTTGTAGACGCAATATATTCCTTCCTCAAAAAAAGACTGAATTTCCTATCACACTCCTGTTTTTTGTTCAACAATTTTTAGAGCACAAAACTGGGGGAAAAGCTTTAAAACACACCTTAGAGGATCTATAGCCCCATGGCATCTGGGACCCTAGTGGTGCTGAGACTTCTGGTTTAATGTGATTGTTTACTTGCATAGTTATTAAAGTGCATTCTTGTACAGTTATGATATGTAAAAAGGTTGCAGGAAAAAGCAAAGTTGAGTAAGACTGGATTTCTTTCCCTAGTCACAAATTTGTACAGGCCATCATGGATGAAAATTTTGTTCTCAAAAATCTATAATGCACTCCAGTGCATCTAAAAACCCAAGGTTTCAGGGTACGGGGAAGGCTGGCAACCCCAGATTCCCAGCTTAATTCAGTGATATCCTCCACAGTTATTGCAGTGCAGTTTTGGACTGCATGGTGTTTTTAACAGATGGAGATAAAAAAAAAAAAAGAGTAAGACAAAGTATGAGAAAAGGTAAAAAAAAGTAGTCTGGATGTTGTGGCTGGGGCAGGATTGTGGGATCTGAGGAGAGGGGTACCAGGGATGTGTGCAGGTATGGAAGTGGTCAGTGGGGGGGCATCATGAGACTGCTGACTAGGGCATCATTTCACTAATGGCTGCCTCTGTTCACACAGAAAAAAACTAATCTGTTCTACCAGTGTAATAGGGCATCCTGAAAACAATGCCATGGACAAATTCTTAAATACTGTGTGGAAGTGAAGGATAACAATTTATTTCTGTTACATACAGGGTCAAGTTGAAATGTTCTTATGGCCAGTCACCGTAATAGTTATTCCTGCGTAACCATGGCAGAACAAGACTGGTTCTGATCAAACTGAATTTGGCTGTCTCTTTGAAGGACTTACAATACCAAAGAAATTCCAACATAATAAATATGTAAAGGGAAGTTTATTTTGAAAATCAGATATGGTGCATATTCAAGATATGACTAGGCAGGTCCCAAATGCTTCCCAGGTGTGGTTATTTAGCAGGTAGTTCTACTCTCCATTCTCCTGAAGGAATACATAGGTATCATTTGCTAAAGGCATAGTGATCAACTGAGAAAAGGATTGACAGAGAGCATCACAATCCTAAATAAATTAGTTTAAGTGCAGGAAAAATGGAATGTGATGATGAATCATTATAGATTAATGAATATGAATTTTCTATTTTACAAGAATCCATTACCCCAAGTTCTGAGTCTGAAGTTTCAGAGACATCCAAGGCAATGCTAAACCTGAGATACTCATAGAGGGTAGCATCTGTTTAAGTTGAAGTCTCAGTTTGCCAGCATGTGGGAGATACATCTCTACCTGCTAAAATCACAGTTAGCTGAACTCAGCTATAGACAGCTCCTGTGCTGTAAGATATACCCTAATTTTTGGAATTTGCCTTTGGTTGAGTATTGCAGTTGTGGAGTTACCATACATAAGCAAGTAGATGTGAGAGGCTTTGCCCCCCCCCCCCCCCACCCAGAAACTTTAACTATGCATTTGTTTCAGTGTGTATTGGAGCATGTGTGGAGGCAGTCGGTTGGGTGATTTTAGTGGCAGGTATTGTGCAGGGCTAGCCACTTGATGGTGCAAAATATGGCTCTAGATGATTCAGTCGTGTTAACTAATGTTGCAAAATGGGCATGGGTATTTGCCAGTGATAAATGAGTTGAGGACTCAGCCTACTCCAATCTATGCCAGAGACACATGCTAAGGGTGGGGGAGGTGTATGTGCCCCTATCAGCCAGTGTGAGCCCACCAGAAAACCCAGCAGCCTTGGGTCAATAAGCTATTGTCTGGCTGAAGTCCAGTTGCCCTCTTGGGAAACTTGGGATAGCTCTGTTGTGCAAAACCTGGATGTAAAACCAAGCAGCCTGCCAAACGTGAACTAAGATTTGCTACATTAAGTGTTGACAGGATGGAGCTTAGAAGTGGATGACATTATGGTAAGGAAGAGGCTGGACATGCTATGTATGCACGAGACAAGATGTAAGGGCAATGCAGAAAGCTACTTGGCTTGGGATCCATAGTTTACTACTCAGGAGAAGGACAGACTAGAATTGGTGTGAGAATTGTGGTGAGAAAGAGGGTTTAGAAGACAGTGAGGGATGTCATTAGAATTAGTATCAGAGTCACAACTTTCAGTCTCCAGTGTAAACAAAGAGCAGTATTCATAATCTCAGCCTTTGACCCCTAAGCAGACTTGCCATAGAAAGGAAAAAAGTGCATTCAGACAGCAGCTGCAGGACTTACTAGATAAAGCAAGACAACATGAATTGGTGTGATAATGGGTGACTGAATGCACATTTTTGGGATAGACAGAACAGGATATGAGAACTGCCTGGGTCCACATTGGTGGAGCAACAGGAATAATGAAGAGCAGGCCATTCTAGACTTCTGTCTGACAAATGGCTTGATGGTGACCAACATGGTTCATCAAGAAAGACAGTCACAAGATCACATACAAGAGTGGCTACCATGCAGTTCAAGTAGACTTCATCCTAGAAGAGAAAGGACACCGAGGTACAATCAGTGATTGCAAAGTCATCTCCAGTAAAACAGTCAGCCCACAGCATAAACCACTGATTGCTACAATCAACTGCAAGCAGTGATCAGACAAGGTTCTAAGGTCAACAGAGGTGAGGCTGAACACCTGGAAATTGACTGGGGAGAAAGCACAACAGTTCAAGGAATTACTCAGGGCTCTAGCACCTCAAGAAGAATTGAAAATGGATGGGGTTAGAGAAGCATGGCAGTGCCTCATTAAAGCATGTGTGAGAACTACAGAACAGATAGGCAGCCAAGCCAAATAAAAAATAAGGTACATAAGGAAAGCTGGTGGGGAAATGCAGAAGTCCATGAAGTCATTAAAAGAAAGGAGTACAGGAAAAGGTAGGAGATAGAAGAGTTGGACGAGGCTAGGAAGGAATACTAGTTGGCTAACAAGGAGGCTAATAGAGTAGTTGAAATAGCAAATGAGCAAGACATCAGAGGCACTCTACCAGCTGCTGGAAAGTGACTCAGTAGATAGAACAAAGAAGCTATATCAGTCTGTGTAAGAATTGAAAGGACTATAAAATACTGGAAATAAACTGGAAATAACTGGAAGAAACTGTAATGAGACTGGAATGAATGCCTCTATCTGGTAAGTACCAGAACAGAATAAAAGTCTGCATACACTGCAGTTCAGTTAAGAATGTTTTATTATGTACAGTGGAGGTAGATGTCAACAATATCTGAATCAAATCTTACTGTCTCTACTAACAGAGTAGTACAAAGTAAGAAAGGAGATGAGCAATTCTGATACAGATCAGGATGCAGCACAAGTGACCCAACGTTTGCAGTGAGACAGATACTTGACAATAAGCTAGGAAAGAGTCCAACTGGGAATTCCTAGATTTGGAGAAAGCATAGAACAAGATCCCAAAAAAAGCTGACTTGGGCAGCCAAGTGGTTGTTTAAAGTCCCTGAAACATTGGTGAAATTAGTGCAGGCTATGTACAAAGACCCAAATGACTCAAGTGCAGTGTTCGGTCTCACAGAAGGGTTCCCAGAATGAGTCGGTGTGCAGCAGGGCTCATATCTGAGCCCACTGCTGTTCATAGCAAACACATCAGTGGGGACAGATCAACAATGTTGCTGTAAGCAGACAATGTGGCAATAACTTCAGACTCTGAGCAATAACTTCAGCAAAGGATGGGAGAATGGAATGCAAAAATAGGGGAAATCAGATGAAGCTGAGAACAGAGATAGATGGGAAAATAATGGAACAGGTTAACAGCTTCAAGTATCTGGGAGGGGTGGTTGAAGAGAAGGGAAGTCTGAATGAGGAGGTCAAAGCTAGAATCAGAGGGGTTGCAGCCAACTGGCACAGAGTGTCAGGGGTAGTATATGACAGAAGAACATCAAGGAAGCTGAAAAGTAAGGTGCACAAAATAGTAGTGGGTCCAGTACCACTGCATGGTACAGAAAGCTGAGTGGTAAAGGCAGAGCAGTTGAGGAAGCTACAGGTAATGGAGATGAAGTGCCCGAGATGGGTGGTAGGATGCACACTGTGGGACAGACAAAGAAATAAGGACATAAGAGTAGAAGTCAAAGTAGCTCCAATTGCAGAAAAGGTCAAAGAAAACAGATTACTGTGATTCAAGCACATGTGCAGAAAAGCATAAGGCAATCTGATGAAGTGGATTTGGGACAGACAGGAAGAAGGCAAGAGGAAACGAGGGCATCTAATAAAGATGTGGATGGATTGTGATGAAAGAAGACTTGTAGCAGTCAGGTGTGAATTTTGAAGAAGGTAACAGAGTGGCAATGAATAGAACACATAGCCCACCAGATCACATACCACCACACCTCTCACATAATAACACAAAACACACACCCACTTTCATGGAGGTTCTCAATAAAAATCTGCCCAAACAGCAAAGATCTCTGAGGCAAAAATGCAAGCAACCATCTCACCCAAACACAACCCCTTTGACATACAGCCCACATAAACAGTGTGCCACTCAACCTAAGCCCCGGCAAAACAGTCTACCCAATACACTAATCACTGGTGATGCTATAGTAAGGCACACTGATGTCCCACTCACTAGACTAAATAAGGAGAAAGTTACAGTCAGCTGCCTGTCGGGTGCCAGGATCTGCCACATAACGCATGGACTTGGGTCTCTCCACAACAAGTACAAGTATGACTCAATCATTGTCCATGTTGGTGTGAACAACCTAAGACATACCTTCCTGGACTACATGAAAAGAGACATGGAGGAGCTCTCGGATCTTGTAGCCCAGATAGGTATGACCCTAGCCCTAAGTAGCATACTACCGTCACCTAGAATGATACCACAGTACAAGCAGAAAATGATTGACTTCAACAATTGGCTAAGTTTCTGGTGTCATTCAAAGGTGTTCCAATATCTGTCTGCCTGGGATGACATGATCAACAGACCTCAATGCTTTGCTAGAGATGGCCTGCATCTGTCACCCCTGGGATTCCAGATACTGACAAAGGCTCTTACCACCTCTATAGTTCCTTTTTAGGCAATGCCCTGAAGACAAAATTACCACCATGAAAACTGCTAACAAACACAACCGGACAGTAAAGCTACGCAATGCTAGAATTCTAAATCTCAAAATGCACTCACTCAAGTCATTCCTAAAACTGGTGAAAATCAATCTCTGTGCAGTAACAGAGACCTGGTTCAAGGTGCCAGATAGCACCCCAGCGCTACCAGGCTACACAGCATATCACAACTTCCGACCCCCAAACCAAGACCGAAGCCCCAAAGGAGGTGGCATATCCATCTTCATAAAGGACGTGCATACCTCCAGACTGGTTGCCCAACATAATGCATCAGCGATACTACAGGTACAACTAACACTGGATAAAACAGCAATCCGGGTTGTAGCCTGCTATAGATCCCCCACAATGTCCCAAGACTCCCACTCCACTTTCCTAAACACTCTGGAAAGCATTAGGGTTCAACCTAATACCCTTATACTGTGAGACTTTAACTACCCCTCCATGAGCTGGGAAAATTACTTCTGCTCCATCTCATTTGCCCAACGATTTCTGGAATTCATTAACTCCAATGCCCTGGACCAATTCATTCTCACCCCCACCAGAGGTAGAAACATTCTCGACCTGGTCATCACAAACATGGAGGACCACTGCTCTACAGCAGTGATCAACTCTTCCCTGGTCAGATCTGAACATAAGTTAATCACAGTTGATATCCAAATCCCACCAGCACCCCCCATGAAGGAAACCACAGTGAAAAACATTTCCAAAGCCAATTTTGTGCTTCTAAAGACAGAAGTGTCAAACTTCACTTCACCCATGCAAACAGGGAAAGGATGTATGGCTGTGGAATCATACACCAAGGCACTGTATGAGCATTTACACAATTGCATGGATCAGGCCATACCTAACAGAATCAAGGCCATGTCCTCCAAAAAAAGGAAGCCAATCTGGTGGTCCCCTGCCATTAACAGACTCTACAACAGAAGAAAAAAACTGTTGCAGAAAAGGGCTAAGTCCCAAGACTGTAAAAATTTCCTTGTAAGTCTCAACAAAAAACTGAGATCCCTCATTAAAGCCTCCAAAGCTAGTTACGAAAAAAAAATTGCAACAGATGCTAAAGATAACCAGAAGGCATTCTTTAGTTACATCAAGAACCTGCATAGCAATATGCAGGGGTGCTCTGAGCTACTGCATAATGACACCACTTATACTGAAACAGCAGATATTGCCAACATCTTGGCAGACTTGCAAACTTGCCCCCCCTCACCCCCAAAAGCGCCCATCCCAATACCCAAGGAATGCCAAATCCCTAATATCACGACTGCTCAGGTAGAAGCTATCCAAAGCCAAAAATACTGCCTCCATGGAACCTGATAATATACCTGGCTGCGTGCTACATGAATTTCAAAGGGAACTGGCACCTCACCTGAGTGCCATGTTCAACCACAGCCTCACTTCAGGCTTTGTCCCCACTGAATGCCACACCCCTAAAGTCATTCCTCTCCACAAAGGTGGAGCGACTACTGACACAGGAAACTACCACCCCATGACAAGCCTGATCTGTAAGGCCATGGAGTGCATCATTATGGACCTCATAAATAAGGATATAGGGAACCTTCAAACCCTGGATCCCTCACAGTTTGGGTTTGCGAAGGGTAGATCATGTCTGCTCAACCTGATAGACTTCTTTGAATCTGTCACCAGAGTGTTAGATGAAGGCAAGGCAGTCCATACAGCCTACCTCAATCTGGCCAAGGCCTTCGACACTGTCCCCCACTCAGGGATCACTGACAGACTAACCAACCTAGGCATCAACCTCTGTTTCATAAGATGGGTTGCCAACTGGCTCATGGACAGAACCCACATGGTGAAAGTAGCGGACTTCAAATCTGACTACCGAGCAGTCACAAGTGGTGTCCCACAAGGATCAATCCTGGATATTCTCCTGTTTGGTATATACTTCTCTGAAGTTCAGGCCAAAACCGAAGGACTCTGGTTGACCAAGTTTGCAGATGACTGCAAACTGGGAGCCATTACTGATTCTCAAGCTGACGTCGACATCCTACAAAAAGGCCTCACTGACACCAATGACTGGTGCCAGAACCATGGTCTTAAGCTCAATGCCAAAAAGTGCATCGTCATCCCCTTTGGGAAAAACTCAGTGCCCATGAACTACCACATCAATGGCAGCCCTCTCAACTCCCAAGGTGTGATAAGAGATCTAGGGACACAAATGGATAGCAACCTCTCCTTTGACAACCATTTGGCCACTATAGTTAGAAAGTCCTTCTATGTAGCACACTTCATTACAAAGGGTTTCTCGTCCAGGAAGAAGGAGGTCATAATCCCTCTCTACTCATCCCTCATTAGACCTATTATAGAGTACAATGCTCCATTTGGCATGTACCTCACTAGACAGCTGCAACAACTGGAGAGGCCACAGAAATTCCTCACAAAGAGAATCCTAGGACTCAAACACTTGCCAAGCTATGTCGGACCCAGTGTTACTAGACATGCTTCATCTGAGAAAGACTCAATCCCTGTTCACCACATGGTCCAAGGAACTCAACCTCATCACCACAATAAATGGAACCTGCTGAAGGGACAGGTTCCTAACCCAAAGACTACTCATACTCTGGAATAAACTCCCCATTCATGTCAAACAGAGCAACCTCACTGGCCCTCTTCAAGAAAAATCTTGATGAGTGGATGGGCGACTGGAAATTCACCCCGGGGATCATTTTAACAGCTCAATAGGGGTACAAGGAACTAACGTCCAGCAACATTATGACTGGGTATGTTCTTGGGCTAGGCTTGTGCTGACTCCAGGGCCATTAGCCTAGTACTCATCTATGAACCTATGAGAGAGAGATTGTGAGAGATATGGCAACAACTGAAACGACTACCAACCCCATGTATTTAATGGGAAAAAGGGAGTTGATAATAATGATGATGATGTTATGCATCGTAATGTGCTTATGTATGCATATATCTGTGGAGTGTTTGTACATGTTAGTTGTAAGGTAGCAATCACCGAAGGAAATGTATTACATTTCCTTTTTATTCATTATTTGTCTTTACTGGTGAGTTTCAGTAGGTTTTGTGAGCAATTCCTTTTTAGGTGCATTTCAATGAGTTTTTCTTCATTATTTCCAAGTGTTACTTCATATGTTAAGAAGCAACCTCAGCATCTGACTCTTTCATTTGAAGTTTTGCTGTTTGTGAATTCATAATCCAGTAAATGTACATTCTACCTACAGCAAACCAAGGGATTTAAAAAATGGCATTTTACACTGATGAAGTGCAAAATAGAAAGAAGGGTAATGTGGTATCCGATGTTGTCTATTTTCATCTGATTCAATGTTTAGGTTGTCAAATCCATTCAGATCTGACTTTGGCACCATCTTCTAAAGCTGTGTATCCATGGCTCTGACTCCTCCCCTACACATCATTCCCTCCTGTCCTCTAAGTTATCTTAGATTTCATTTGTCAACTGAACCTTCCAGATGTGTGTCCAAGAGCTCTGCTTTTTACAATAACTGAAAGTGCTTTTTCTATCAAAAATAATTATTATTTTTGGCTCCTCCCCATCCCCTTTTAGATTATTAGCATAGTTTGTTCTGTTGAAGTGTTTTTTTTTTTTACTATAGACATTTTTTTTGTAGTACTAATATAGAAATGTGGTTACAGTGTTAAGATAGTTAACAGAGATAGGTTAGCTTTTAGGACCTATTTTCTGTATGACTGTTTTTCAGAAGTTATAGTATATAACATTTGGAAAACATTTCTAAAAGTTATTTCTTAGCATAATTTTCTAAAGTCAGAGAATCCACAGAGATTTAAGTGTTAAGAAGTGTTCAACTTGTGGACATAAAATTCTACCTCAAGGCCCATAATACCTATGGGCTGGATTCAATAAAGCCTACACGATCCATTAAGACCGTGTGCACGTCATGATAGTGCACCATTTTAGATTCAGTAAGCAGCTCTACAGTGTGTGTGTGTGTGTGTGTGTGTGTGTGTGTGTGTGTGTGTGTGTGTGTGTGTGTATGTGTAGAGCCTTGTAAACAGAGTAAACACCAGTAAGCACCAGGATATGCTAATTACAACATAAGCAGCTGAATTGTATGCTAATTAACCAATCCAAGATGGAGGAGCTATTCAACAAAACTATAAAGCAACCATGTAGACTCAATGCTGGTTTTCCCTGCAAATTCCGAAACCTATTGAAATACAACCACAGAAAGGAGTCTGCAAAAAAGGAAGGTTAAGAGCTGCTGTTGCTTTAAATCATGCGTATGTGCAACAGGATGAAGTGTATGCTGCTGCTAATAGACCTTGGCCAAAAAGGAGAAGAATATTTAGACCCCATTTTACTTGTCACAATCTGCATGAGGTGGAAATTGTAGAGTGCTACAGGGTGGATAGAGACACAGTACAGGAACTCTGCAACCTCTGTCATTCTGAACTCGGACCCAGGGCAAACTGAGGGGAACCAATACCAGTGGCAACAAAGGCATGTGTAGCACTTAGAATTTTAGTTACAGGAACCTTTTGGAGACCAACAGGGGACATTCTTGGGGTGTAACAGGTATCAGCATCTAGGACCCTCCATTAATTCCTGAATGCTATGCTCCAACATGCCACCTGAGGACAGAGCCACAAATATGAAGGAGTTCTAACCTGTAGCACCATCCTGAAATAGTGGGTGCTGTACACATACAGAAATCAAAGCACAACCTGGGGAACAGGGAAGGGGCTATATAAATAGAAAGGGCTTCCACTCTATTAATGGCCAAGTCATGTGTAATGCTAAGGGAACCATCTTGATTGTGTGTTCTGGCAACCCAGGCAATTATCATGACTCACATATCTGGCACAACTCCCAGCTGTATCAGATGTTTTCTAGGGGGGATATCCCACAGGCTCATTTACTAGGGGGATGCAGGTTATGCACTAGAACCGTGGCTGATTATGCCCATCAGAAACGCACACACACCAACTGAAGAACACTATAATGAGGCACACACTCAAATCAGAAATATCATAGAGCATGTGTCTGGCTGGTGAAGTCAAAGTTCCAGTGCCTAGATACATCTGGAGGAGCCCTGCAGTACAAACCATGTACATGTACTGAAATCTTCACCATCTGGGCCATGCTTCATAACATCATCCTGAGAAAGCAGGTTCAACAGTATCAACAAGGGGAAGGGGCACACATCCCACCACCAATGGCAAGGTCACCACAGCCACATGCAGGTGAGGAGTCAGAGGGAAACCAGCAGCTGGTGTGGGTATGGCCAGATGCAGGCATGCTCAATATTCCCTCGCATGGGCTAAGAGGCAAAGCGTAGCACACTCACTCACCACCTAAGGGGCTAAAACCTTCATCCTATGCACATACGCACAATAAAATTAATGCCTGGCAACACTCGCAACCTTTACCTACCCATGTAATGGCTGTGTACCCCTAGCATCAGACAGACAGACAACTCTAGCAACTGCTGGATTTACAAGGTAAGTGTTGAACATGGAATATTAAAAAACTGTGTAATAATGTCAATGAATTGCATATCCTTGCATACTTTTACTTGGTAATGTAAGTAAGTAAAACGTGGGTGATTTGTACAGCAATTACTTTCGACATGTGACAGCAGTAACTTATGTGAATACATGTGTCCTCTGTCAAGTAATAGGACTCAGGCATCAAAGATTCACACTTTCATACCTCTCAAATATACTGATGTTCACCGAATGTCCTCAGTTTGGCCTCATACTTTTCTACTGGCAAATCATTAAAGAGAGAAGTTAGAAATTAATTATACACATTTCAGTTTCAGACTTGATAACCCTTAGAAGATTCTTAAAAACTGTTTGATTCTATCAACTGTCTAACTTTGTAAGACCAAAATATTTAAAAAGTCCCCCTATTGTTCAGCATTTGTCACACTTTTATTTCTGGTCCAGTTTTGTTGCTGTAAGAGTGGGGAAGGCATGTACACATTACAAAAATTTGTAATAAAGCAGTACAATTAGCAAAACAGCATCACTAACACATATACACTAAGCACTAAATCAGCTGTGCATCCTGAGTATCAGGCACAAAGCTTATGTATCCCTGAATCCAAAAGATAGAAAACAAGGATATGGTACAGTTATCATCACTTGCACAGAGTGTTCTGTAGGGAGACAGGAAGCCTAAGCTGACACAAGAGGTAAGTGAGTGAATGTGAGTAAGAAAGAGAAACAGGCAGACATTTGGATAAAGTATCAAATGACCACTGAGAAAGAATGAGCCTTAAGCCTCACGAATGAACCATGTAACTGTTGTGTGTATGTCTGTATGGGCACTCCAGGTGAAATTGGTGTGTGAGTGTCAGCAAGAACACAGCCAAGCTCTGTGCTAGCTCTACATCTTGGTATGTCAGACAGGTGTGAGCCATGCATGGTTGAGGTGGCAGTTCATCTTCATCAAACCAGACCATGAGAACTGGCTCTGTCAGGAGTTGCACTGGCACATCCACACCCACAGCCAGATGCAGTGCTGCTACTTGAATGTGACTGATGTCAGTTGGATGAGCTCTCTGCATGAGTACACCCATGACCCCATTGCCTACCATGTCTGGGTGTGGTCACCTCAACCACCGAGGGAACAGGGGTAGTAGTGTCACTATGGGATCATGATCGGCCACAGCCACATCGGCTAACATCAGATGATGTGGCTGACCTATGCCCATGTGGATGCCATCCCCCCTCCCAGCAGACATTCCATCACAGATGCCACCCATTCCAACATGCCAGTCATCTGATCCATTGAATTGGCAACACGGTCGAGTCAGTCACACATGTCACCTTGTGCCACATCTACAACCTTAAGCATATCTTCAGACACCCTACTGGCATGTGTCTGCACTTCTATGATGGCCCTAAACATACATCGAGTGGCACAGAAAGACACACCTGTATCAGGTGGAGGATGGACAGCAACCTTCCTACTTGGCACCTCTCCCAGACTTTGACTACAGCCAGAGGCAACAGGCACTGATGCCACAGTAACCACACTAACCAGATCGAGTGTCATACCCTCCATCTATCCAATATCTGAGGGTTCACTGGAATGGGTTAACATAGGCCTACTGGCTGTCTCTGATGGAATTACAGGGGATGGCTGAATGTTAACCTCAGTGTCAAATTCAACTCTGCCCCCCCCCCCCCGACTGTACCTCTGTTTGCCCAACATCATCATCAGAGTCTGGAAATACTCTGACATCAGGTGGTAAGTGTCCTACATTTCTATTGCCAGGATCACCTATAATAATATGCAACAAACACCAGGAAAAAATGAATGGCTACACTACTATAGTTCAATATATGCTAACAAACCAACAGTGGTGCCACTATTATAGACAGTACAGCAGTACACACACAGTCCTGACAGCACATCACACATATGGATAAAATAAACATTTCTGTGAACTGCTCAACATTACTGAAATAAAAATGTTTGGCTTACCATGCACAGATGACTCCAGAGTTCCTAGGGTGGATGGTCCTGGAAGACGGCAAGCATACGGTAAAGACACCATCATGACAAGTAACAGTAACACAGGGGGTTAAAAATGCTGGCCCTTTATATGTCCATTAATGATACATTTAACAAAAACTTGGATGGCACGTCCATCTCAAGCCCATGTGTAATGCACCAGAATGTGTAGTTAACTGTGTCAATCTGTAACTAGTCCCCCCCAAAAAATTTGTTAAACAAACTTAAGTATTGCTGTCAATATTTTACTATACAAGAAGTATTTAACAATTGAAATAGGTAAGCCTACCTGGGGGCTCCTCCTGGACATACTTGTCCTCCCTGAAGCAGCAGCACCAACATCAATGACATGCTGTTGTGCACTTTCCACTGAGCTCTCTATATCCCTGACAGTGGACAGGAACTCTTCATTTGATGACAGTGGTGGCTATGTAGCTGGCCCCCCCATAGCCATCTGTCCACAGTCCACTGCAGCTGCTCTCCTCCAGGCTGATGAAATCATGTCAGTGGCCCTATGGATGCACTTGATCATATGTCTTGCTGTAGCCCCCAACAGCATTGACATTTTCCACTATCTGCTGCCAAATTTGCAGTCTTCTAGACATATCCCCACATCCTCTCTCAAGCAGAAAGACACCATTTTGCCTAAATGCTTGGACAATGACATTATTCTCAGGGTAATTGAAGGGGGGTTGTGGGGATTGGGACTCCTGCGTGCCATAGTCCTAGGTGACATAAAATACAAAAGAAGGATAATACACATAAATATCACATATATAAAAGTCCTTCTTAGATATAACACATAAAAGTATTTTTTCAATATTACCCACTGGAGAAACAAAAAACATTCAAAGCATTCAAATATAAAAAAGGATTTATGTTGTTGTAACATATCACAGTCATACACAAAGCAATACTGGATCCAAAACAAGGGGAGTAACAATAGCAAAGGAAACCTCTGTACAAACAACTGTGCTTGTGCCAACACAGAAATGGAACTTGGTTCCCCCACTCTCAAAAGAATAAGAAAATGACACATTTTGCTACCAAACAAAATGAATAAAACATCAGTTAACTGTAATAAGTGCTATCAAATAAACTGTCCCAAAAACATGTATATACATTTACCACAGAACATTCAATTTTATGCAATAGCCAGTCGTCTCTACCTGTGGGCAGCCATCCCCTAGAGGTGTCTATGGGCCATCCTAGAAGGCTAAGACTCCTGTGTCATTGACAGTATTAGACATAGGTTCATAGATTAGTACTAAGCTAACTGCCCTTGCGAGCCATTTTAAGCCTAGCCAATTATCCCTTGTGAGACTCAAACCCTGCACCTTAACCATTAGGCCACCCTCCCTCCCATAAGTTAGTACTAGGCTAACTGCCCTTGCGAGCCATTTTAAGCCTAGCCAATTATCTCCTGTGAGATTCAAACCCCGTACCTTGTGTTTGTAAGGCAAACACCTTAACCATTAGGCCACCCTTCCAACCCTTTAAAACATTTAAATTTTACTGAAATAACAATAGGAAGAGTATAAAGAGAAACAGTTGCAATATTAGCACTCATAGGAATTGCTGAATCCCAATGTCTTGGCTCTGTGTAGCAGATGTAAATATAGTGCAGGCACTCCCCTCAATGTTTGTTGCTAATGGATTGCAACTGTGAAGGATTGATCTTAGGGAGAAGGAAAACACAACAGCAATTCAGACTCCCTTACCTCCAGTGGGTGTGCCAGCCAGGTTAGACTTAAACAGTGTAGAACTAACTGCATCAAGGTGCATTTCTATATAATTCATGAGTATGCTGAAAAGCACTTCTTCTGTGGCAAGGATAAAAAAAATAACTGTTGTTAAAGAAAACGTTTTGTCTCTTATGCATAGGTTTGAATCCCACATTGTAAAAATGTATTTTATCAGTGTGTAAAGCAGCACAAAAATGTACCAGGCCACAACATTTATGCCCCCAGTACATGTCTGCAAAGTTAAACCACCTAACAGTTACAGCAGCAAACAACCCTCAAACTAATGCCAAGAGTCAGAGTAACTTTCCAGTTTCCAAAACTGTTTTCCTCTCTGTTTGGCACTGCTGCTCATGGCTTAACATCCCACAAACACAGTTGGAATTGTTTGGGTTTGTGCACTACCAGTAAACACGATAACATGCATTGGCAGGAAATAATTATCTATTGATGTGTTTTCTGGTTAGATGTGTTGGGTGTTAGTAGGAAAGGTTCCCAGTTTAGGGTACAGATCTGGGGTGTTCAGGAGTCCAAAATCCTTATTGGATGACATGTAAAGTGCCACAGCTAAAGGCTTTTGCAGGAGGACTATACTGGCTCCCAGTACACATCTGAGTCTTAGCATAGTCGGGCTAAGACTATCTCCAGTATGACTGACATTCCACGCACTGGAGAACAGTGTAGGCATTACTTTAATGACCTGAAAAAGTGCAAGACGGATACACTCAACCAGTGGATGGATGAGTTTGGAACTAGTAACATTTCACAGTTGTGTAAGTATACTAATAAAGAGAATTTATAATGATAGAAAGCTACATATACCAAGACTGGTATTCATAATGTTCTTCTGCTCTCTTCTTTAAATTCCACAGCTAATGCAGAAATCATTGGGAATAGGGAAGACCATGCTGAGCATCTAGCATGACTGAGGGAAGCAAGGGGTATGTATGCAGCACAAAATACGTATTACTGAAGCTTTTAAATAATTTTTTTTCTTTTTTATATAGTTGTAGCAAAGTAAGCATGCATATCCTAACTCTAAAAGCAAGTATGCATGGTTCAGTCTGGAGCAAAAACCAGCTTTAGTAGTCAGGTGTAAGACTGTAGCCAGATGTTTTGGGTTCAGATACCACAATTATCAAGTATAAAATAGTGCCGTCTTTTAAAAATATTACATAAATTAAATTCTACACAACCGGCATAAATTACCTGCTGCTAACTTTAATCTGTATAATTGGACTAAGCATATGTGCAATATCTGGACATTGCAAGGATTACTTTTAGCAAACTGTAATTATAGTTTGGAGTTGTTAGGAAATATACTTAAATGTAAAATTTCATATAAAATAGTTGTATTATTGTGATAATTCATTGTATGTCACATATGATGGTACTAATTTTATCTCTTATTTTTGCCTCTCCAACCCTTATCTCACTCTCTCTTTTTTATTTGTGTCATCAAAACCTTTTCATGTCATCCATCTCTAAGAAATCACAAAATGCTTTACAGCACAGGGAGGTAGGTGAGCCCAGTGGCTCAGCCTGCCCCCATTCCAGCACCAACGCCAAGCACATCTGGGACCCAACCTGGCAGCACTGCCTCTGCTGCTCCTGCAGTACCTGTGTCCTCAGTTACCTACCCCAGTAGCTGGTGCTGTGGTATGTCCAGGACTTTTGACAAAGGTGGGGATTTTATCACCCACCAGGTGATGCAAGGCTGGTGCATAGGGTCATGCACAGCATCATTGGTGCACACCTATGCCAAATGGAGAGACTGCTCTCCCTTATGATCTGTAGGAGGAGGAGCCATCAAGCACTCTGGCAGCCAGCAGAGTAAGGGACAGTGATGACAGTCCTGTGGGTAAGCACTAGATTCTCACTGTCCCCATGTCTGATGGGCATGGGCTTCTGTTGTCCCCTCCATAACCCCAATCATGATATCCCCCAAACTTTTATGTCCCTCACTGTCCCTGTGTCTTGTCTTTTTTGTCCTATTTATCTGCATCTGTTTCCTCACCTACCCAACTTACCTGACCTAGAAATACCAATGTCCCTTACCCAACATTCCTCTCCTACTGAAGTAAAAAAAATGACACCAGTCCACAAAAAAAAATATTGTTAAATACGTAGCTCTCCACTTCGCACATGTGTCTTCTTTTTGACACACTTGATTTGGTCAAATTGGGTATACAACATGAATGCGTTGTTATCACCCTCTTTGTTGAGGTGACAGTCCAAATGCAGCTAATATTCTATATGCATTTTCATTCTGCACTGTTGAAGAAGTGGATAGCTATGGTTCTTTCCTGCCTCTCTCCTGCACATTCCTATAATGCTTTCCCTTTGTTCTCCACCCCCTGCTTGCCCCCCATTTCACCACTTTCCTATCTACCCTTTTTTCACACCTTTAATCTGGTCAAAAAATATGATCACACACAACACACTTAAGTAACAAAAAAAGCAATAGAGCCCTTCACTTTTTGCCCTCTATGTTTGTGCAGAGTTTGGCATAACTCACTAATACCGAGCGATGGTGAATAATTATTCAGTGGTGTGGTTACCTCTGCCCAATACATCTTAAACACGCAGTCTTGAGGTAACACACACTAACACATAGTGAATATAGTATAAATAATTATTTCATTGCATTATCACTACTTCTTTAAAACTATTACATACATCTGGATTTAATCACTATATCATCTGGGCTCAAAAAGAAATATGTCAATGCATTTACACCTACTGTCCCAGAGTTAGCTAAGCAGCAGGTGTGTTTCATACACTCAATAGTTAGAACTCTCATAATTTTATCAGTGAGGCTTGCATTTACTCGATGCTTAACTATGTGCAAACAGTGATATCAGCAGAAATGTGCATCTTGCATGCGCACAAACTTTGCATCATCCGAGCAACTCCACTGCTCAGTGGTGCACTATGAATAGTGTACCATAGTATGTATTACTGTCTTGTACTGTCCATTTAGACTTCATCCCATGAAAATACATCTAAAAACATAAACAAAAAGAAGATACTTTTTAAAAAAGCACATATGTAAGCTGCAGTCATCTGTTACCTCCCCCCATGCACTGCAAACTTGATCTCCCAGTAGTTTTCTACATATACATCAACTACACTACATAAATAAATAGAAAATGCTTTTTATATACCACACACACCTATATAATGACAGTACACATTCTGTTTTTCAAATACTTATAGTAATGTGGACAGCTGTTTGCATATAGTTTGTAAAGCAATCTTGTAAGGTATACTTTCACATGTAAAACACAACAGCAAATAACACACATTGCATACTCATCAATCTGATAACATGCAGCATTTTAATATCTGCCAGATGGACATGGCTAGCTATCTACTTCATGCAGGCCTTCCAACATCTTCTCTCCAACATCAAGTGTGGACATCATCCACTATAAACTGCCCTGCAGCCTTGTAAATTTCAAACTTATGTTGTGGCGCATGCATGAAATACTGACTTCTTTAGTCTTTGTACTTAGGTAGGGGGTTCTAATCTCATTGCAGCCAAATGGTGTGTGTGTCTGTGTACGCGTGTGCGTGTGTGTGTGTGTGTGTGTGTGTGTGTGTGTGTGTGTGTGTGTGTGTGTGTGTGTGTGTGTGTGTGTGTGTGCGCGTCTGTCTGTCTGTCCAGTCAGAACAGCATGTGTGCATCTGGCAGTTGCCACTCCAATCCTATGGAGTACGAATATTTTGATAGTTGCACATGCCTACACATCCATTTCATGCAGGCTTCCCAACATCTCCTCTCCAACATCCAATGCTGATATCATCCACTATAAATTGTCCAGCAGCCTTGTAAAAGTCAGACTTGTGTTGTGTAAATTGTGGAAAATACTGAGCTCTCTAGCATGTCTACTTAATTTGGGGTTTTAATCTCACTGCAGTCAACTGGTGTGTGTGTGTGTGTGTGTGTGTGTGTGTGTGTGTGTGTGTGTGTGTGTGTGTGTGTGTGTGTGTGTGTGTGTGTGTGTGTTTGTGCACTTGCTTGACATTAGAGACAGCATTTTACACCAGCATGTGGGATACTGCTATTACCATCTTCTCCTCACCAGACACTACTGATGTCATCATTTATATAGTGCTATCCAACACTCTCTAAGTCAGACTTGTGCTGTGGTGCTTTAATTAAATACAGAGTTCTCTAATCAGTGTATTTAGATAGGTAGAGGCTCTGTTCATACTGCAGTCAGCTGGGGTATGTGTGTGTTTGTGCACTTGCTTGATATTAGAGACAGCATTTTATACCATCGTGTTGGACACTGCTATTACCATCTTCTCCTCACCAGACACCACTGATTTTATCACCTATAAAGTGTTGTCTGACACTCTCTGAGTCAGACTTGTGCTCTAGTGTGTGTTAAATACAGAGGTCTCTAGTCAGTGTACTTAGGTAGGGGTTCTGTTCTCACTGCAGTCAACTGGGGTGTGTTGGTGTGTTTTTGTGCACTTACATAACATTAGACCTTGAGATGCAAATCACCTATTGCGTCACCTAGAACATAGATAACATGGACCTACCAGACACAGTTGGATACACACTTCAACACAGCCTCCAGATGGAATAGGTTACCACAGAAGGATGTACATCAACATGCATCCATCTGAGTTGGGGGACAATACCTGATGCATGCACATATAGACACATCCTGACTCTCCTCATCTGTGAGGTAGACCAACATGTTATCATGGACCTTTTCTAAATGGACACTAGTAGTATCCCAGCTGTGTGCAAAATACATGTGTGATTTGTTCATGCTACATTCATGTCTGTTACATCTGTTAGATGTCCTCAAGAAGGTCATCAAGGACATGCATGATGACTAGACTATCTTCCTGTAGAACTTGACAAGGCCAAGGCATTTGACACAAATCCACACTGAGGTATTAACTCAACACTGTCACAAGTGGCCATAAACACATATCACCAAGTGGGTAGACCATGGAATCACATACATTACATCTAAATATGTTGAAGTGTGTGATGTGACCTATATCTCGAGTCTAGTGATCAGGTCCATACATCAGGGATCTGTGCTAAACCCTTTCCTGTCCATTATTTAAGTCACAAATGTCAAGAATGACATATACAGCCTGAGTCCAAACAGATGTCTGAAGGACTGCAGATTGTGGACACTCATTGAATCCAACTGTGATATTATTATAATACAGACAGTATCAACACACACCAAAGATTGATGCCACAGTCATGAAGACACATGAGTTGAAACAAAAACATGTGGGATTTGTTACATTATGAAAACAAACTCACAAACCAATACTAATGCAGACATCACACCCCTATGAACATTCCAAGTGATATGTGACTTGTGTACTGAGGTAGATGGCATGTGGAACATCCATCAGCATGTGCACACAGTGGTGACTACTTCCTTGCATGCAACACAACTCCTGAGTATGCACAGGACATCCACATCAAAGGCCATAATACTTGCATAGTTCACAGCTTTCATCACTAAAATAACTGAGTACAATGCAGCCTTCTTCATGTACCTCCCTACATATCTTCCAGGAATGGGTAACTCAAGTGTACTATCTTTGCCACAGTCAGCACCCACACATCTTATTGGCCATACCTAGGTATTCATTTCAGAACCCCATCATGGTGTTATACCAGATGCATGTGTGATACCTGTTCTGTTGATGCACACAGCACATACATAGCTGTTTGACAACAGTGATGGCATCGGCTACATTTGTAACAGTACTGATTTTCCCATATCGAACAATTTAAATATATATATATATATATATATATATATATATATATATATATATATATATATATATATATATATATCTTTAGGTATGGATATAGATATATAGATAGATATGTGTGTATATGGGTCTACTTTGAAATCTTCAACTGCCAGTAGGACAAACCACAAAAGACCGACACCAGAAACACAAAAAAAATCACAATCCCGAAACGTTACAACATTGAATCCCAAAACACAGAAAACCCAAAAGTAAACATGGAGTTCCAACACTCCACTGAGACAAAACAGCCAAAAAACACATACATATTACTGCAAACCACCACTGTTACACTTCTAAAAATCACTTTTACAACTCTTCATGTCACTGCATCTATCAAATGTAAATAACCTTCTAAGCAGAATATTGACAAACAGAAAACATTATTGGCATGCTTTCACTATACAACCTCGCAATTAGATTTCCACAGGACTATACATAATCTCAATGACTAAGCAATAAATACTACAACTATTTATTTCTCCTTCACTTTAGTTGGAGGGCAATGTCTCCCTGCACCCCCACACCCTTCACAAATTAAATTTACCAACTCTGAGATCACACTAATTTCAGAAAAAGGATAAACCTTAGTGATCGCTATAGTACAGTTCTCTCTTGATAGATTCAGTCTACGTACATAACACGGCACATACTCTACCCTTCCACTTCAAGAAAATTGTCTTTTAACATTATCAACAAGGAAGTCTTTTTAATTACTCACCACTTCCAAAAGTTACAGTTCCATACCACGTCTTCACTTGTTCTACACTTTAAACTCCACCATATTTTTACGTGCTTACAAGAGAACCTTAAAGAGACAGCACAATATTATGCCACTTACCATTTAACTTTTATTACATTTCACTGTTCTGTGATTCAATGTTGTAAACATTCGAGATTATGATTCTTCAGATGAATGGTTTCAGTCTTTTGTGGTTCAGTCTACTGGCAGTTTGGGATTTCAAAGTAGACACAAATATATATATATATATATATATATATATATATATATTTATATATATATATATATATATATATATATATATATATATATATATATATATATATATATATATATATATATATATATATATATATATAATATATTTCATAATGTCACATACAGGTATAGCAGTGTCCAGCCAGCAGATGTTACAGTGTCAGAACAGTGTGCTTGATTAGCCTCATAGTTTGCTGACATCACATAAGAGCTGTACAAGTATGTTTGTGCAGAACCATCTATGTCCACTCACAATCACATAAGTTATGTAAGAGACATGAGATTGCTGGTGGTATTATTCTGATATTGTCCATGATTGTACATGGTTCTGTTTACTGTTGTCCATGAGCCTGTAACTATGTGTCCTACTTGGTGGAGACCTCTACTGACATTACAGTCATATTCAGACAACTCGTTTTGCACAACTTCACAATATGCAGCTAACCCCTATCGTATATAACATCCCTGATAGATGTCCTTTCCATTGTACATGTCAGGATGCTCATATCAAAAAGACATCTTCTACATTGCTGTCACTTTGTGTAACAGTTATATAATAAACATTTTCACTCTGCAGTCTATAGTGTATCATGCAAATATGTGATTAGTGTTCCTGCTACAACTGTCTTCATTTTCATGTCCTCCTCTGCTGTAAATTAAGATGTTTCAGTTATCCACTTTCCCTGCATTCATTCAGATAATTCATCTCTGTGTTCCTATTCAATGCACACACTTCCCCTGAGTGTTTATTGTAAATGGCAGTCTATGTACCGTTATGAAGCATTTACATAGTTTTTGTACAGAATGCCTGAAATGGGATTCTGCAATACCCTACACTGTACACACTGTCCTGTAATGTGTTTGAACCATATACATTGCTATATTATTAACCCTGGTAATCACGGTGGCATTCACACAATCCTGCAGACCTAGTTTGCCTGTAGGTAAACTGGTGTACATGTCTGCTGCTATCCATGTTACTGTACATGGTTTCCTGGTCAGCAACACTGATGCTGGCTGCAAAACTATGCTTGTTTACATTTAAATTCAGTGTGTGGCATAAATACAAAAATACCACTGCTACTCACCATGCAAAAACATAAACTCCACGTGGGTTTCGTGCAAAGCTTAAACAAAGTTTATTGAATCCCCAGGTATGTGTATATCTTTAAGTTCTGACCACCTAGAGGCTAACTATGATATCTGTGCTTCATTTGGGTATAGGGCCATTAAAGACAGGAAAGAGAAGCTTATTTTGAAAGGCTTGCTCCCCCCACACCCCCCACACACAGACAGGGTCTTTTTCTTCATTTACCTTTCAAACCATGTCTTCTACTCCTAGGCAGCTTTGGTTACACCAAGCAATAAATTAGAAAAATGAAGGAAAAGGAAATGGAGAAGTCAAAGGAAAAATAAAGACAAGTAGAGAAGCCTAAGCAGAAAAGTTCTGAAGAAAAAAGATCTGAAAAGAAAGGATACAATAAATCAAGAAAAAGGTCACTGTATCTAACCGATCCTTTGGGATCAGTACCTAAAACTGCAAGGAAGTTGGCTCCACCACTTATTTTGATCTGATCTCCCTCTCTATAAGCTAAGTTCTCAATGAAACATATCCTACAGGAGAGATGATACTTTAGACCTCCATTGGTGGTATCATCACTGACGTTGGCTCAGTCCACCAGAAGCCTTACTGAAATGAACATCGACCATATGATGAGGAAATTCTTAAGGGCACAAATCCAACTGGGAGTCCTCCTGGCTCCATCCCAAGGAGAGCTCTGGGTAGAGACTAATCTACTCCTCCCCTCTTCATTCCAGTACAGATCTGTCCTTTGGATCTAGTCCCCTCAGGTCTTCCAGCACACTTCAGGTAGATCCAACAGCTCAAGGAACTTCAGAGTCAACAACATCCCTTAGTCTCTTGACTGTAATTCTCTTGGATCAAGATGAGTCTAGGAGCCAAAAAAAATTGATGCCAGGATTCTGGTGGTGGAGTTGACTCTGAAGTTTCTGGAGCTGCCTCTTGGGTCACTGGATTTGATAGCTTGGGTCCAAGCTCCTCCTTGTAACTGACCTGGAATAGGTGGGGGAAAGTTCCTATGACTTTGGATAGGGGGAACATTTCCTTGACTTGCCTTTCAAGGTTTTTTATTGATCTTGGCTGGGACAAGGAGTCAGGTGTGACGCTTGAGTTCAGCTCCATCCCATCTCCTAATAGACCCTGACTTATTCCTGTCATTCTGATTGACAGGGGTGGTCAGTACCTAAAAGCTTAGGGGGTATTTGATACTGAGTTCCCATGCTGATTCAGACACATTTCCAAAGGTCCTCCAAAAGACAAGGTCCTAGAAAACAAACGTGTAAAAGGACGTGATTTGACTCTTCTCTAGAGTCTGTCACTGAAGACACATATTTGAATGAAGGTAAAAGGTCCCCTAGATCCCCCCTTGATGACATTACATTTGGTAACACCCTAGAACTGATGAAACAGAGTGGAGGCTGGTCCAATGAATAAGACAGGGGACCTCAAGCCAATTTTCAACCTCAGGCATCTCAGTCACTTTGTGAGGCAGACAAAGCTCCATATGGTCACAGTACAATCCATATTACCTCTGCCGAGGAAGGATGACTGGATGTGCTCCATAAATCTCTAGGATGCCTACTATATAAGAATTCAGAAACAATCCAGGAGATTTCTCCATTTCAGGCTGGGAGCCAATCATTTTCAGTTAAGAGCACTGCCCTTTGGTCTCACCACAGCCTCCTGGGTGTTCACAAAGATTATGGCAGTGGTATCAGCTCATCTCTAACTGTAGGGGATCTAGTTTTTCCAGAACCTAAATGACTGGCTTCTGGCTGCTACTTGCAGGGATATTCTGGTACAACAACAGGAACTGATACTCTTCCTTACAGACCTACAGGGCATCACACTAAATAAATCAAATGCCTACTGTCTCTCATGCAACAAACAGAGTTTGTAGGATGTCATATAAACACAGCTCTTCAAATTGCCAATCTTCTAGAAGCCAGACTGCTACCCTAATGACTAGTGGCATTTCAGGTAATTCAGCATCCTGTTCCTCAAGCAAGGTTGACTCTTTGTCTGTTAGGATTGATGGCCTCTACCATCAATTAGTTCCACTGGTGAGATACCACATGAGAGTATTACATTCAACTTTTTATGTCCAATGGACACAGAGTCTATACTCCCTCCATGCTGAAATTAATCTTATACAAATTTTCACAGACTGCATCAAGTGGTAGATAACCTCACTATCAGTAATGGAAGGGATACCTTTTTGTCCACCAATTCCCTAGGCCTCACTAACCATGGATGCCTCTCTTCTGGGGTGGAGGGGGATCATTTTAAGGGGAAGACAGTTCAAGATGCTTGGTCAGCCTTAGCAGAAAAACTTCAAACCAATGCCTTGGAGATGAGTGTGGTCCTCCTAGCATTGCAGGCTTTTCAAAACCTCCTCCCCAAGGGTGTGTTCAGACAGACAACACTGCAGTGGTCTGGTATATCAATAAGCAAAGGGGAACATAATCATATCCACTTTGTCGGGAGGCAATAAATGTGACAATGTATGATGTCTTCCCATTGTTTTCTGATAGCACCATGCATTCCAGGGATGTTAAATGTGCTAGCAGACAAGGTGAGCAGGTTGAATCTACTGCCTCATGAGTGGTCCCTCAACCAGGCAGTACAAGAAAGATTTTCAGCCACTAGGGCCAACCTTGCTGTGACCTCTTTGCCTCATACCTGAACAAGTGCAGCAGTTACTTTGCTGTAATCCTTCTACAGGGACAGTCACCGAGGGATGCTCTAGTATGCAATTGGTCTTTGGGTCTCCTTTACACCTTTCCCCATTTCTCTCTTGACAAAATGTATTGATAAAGCCCAGAGGTGTAAGTCCGGACTGAACCTCATCGCCCCCTTTTGGCCTAAGTAGGTTTGCTTCTCCTACCTTTGGTCTCATTTAATTTACCCTCCTTGGGTGTTGGATCCTAGCCAGGATCTACTCAGTCATGCATACATATTGTCTCTATATAATATCTACAAGTCATAACATTGTCCGCATGGTTACTCTAATTCTGACACCAGTCAGAGATTCCAGGATTTCCGCATCAGTGGCTCATATTATTTCCTCCTCAGAAAAACAGTCTACAAAAAAGATTTAACAAAGCAAGTGGAAATGATTTTCTCTTTGGGCTTCTTCAAGAGGATTGGATCCTTTCTCCACTCCTCTACCATCAATTTTAGATTTCCTATCAGAACCTTTTCAGAAAGGGTCTTATTTTGTCTACTATGAAGGTACAGAGGGCTGCCATGTCAAGTTTTCACATAGGGCATAATGGCTCTTTTATTGATTCTCTTAAAATTTCCAAAGTTTTTCTCAGGGGTACTTTCTTGTTAAGACTCCCAGTTAGGGATCATCTTCCCCCGTGGGACACCACTATCGTGATTCATGCCTTAAATCAAAAACCCTTTGAACCAGCAGTCTCAGAAGATGTCAAGGACATTTCATGAAGACTATTTTTCTAGTTGTAATTACATCCACTAGATGAATTTCTGAATTATAATCACTGTCACGCAAACCACCAAACCTTATTTTCCATGAGGACACGTAATGCTGAGAACAAATTCTTCCTTCCTACCAAAGGTGACCTCCAAAGTAAATTTGAATCAATTGGTCATTTACCATTCTTTTTTTTCCCAGGTCGTCAAACAAAGGGGAATATTTGCTACACACACTAGATGTTCACAGACAGCTCAGATTTTATTGACATCGTACAAACGATATAAGAAAATCAAATCAACTATTTTTATCCTTCTTTAAAGTGAAATTGGTGGGAGTATATCAAAAGACACACTTTCTAAATGGCTGTTTGACTGTATTTCTTGTTTATAAGCATCATGGTTTACCCCTACACATGAAACCAAAAGTCCATTCCACTAGAGCAATAGATACTTCTATGGCATTCATAAAGAGAATTCCCATTGATGATATTTGTGCAGTAGCAACATGGTCCATGATTCATACCTCTGTATAGCATTACAGACTGGGCATGCAGTCCAGAGCATGTTCATTCTTTGGTTCCACTATTCTCTAGACTGTCCTTCCTTGATGCCACCTAGGTGCCTTTTGCAGCTTAAGAATCTGTCCTAAATGTTGAATTGCACAAAAATAGACAACATCGGATACAAAAGTTACCATAGTGATAGATGCACGTTGTGTCATGTTCATCTGGTTCAACACCCCTCCCTCCTTCCCCCTATTGTGACTGGCAGCTTCTGATGACTGAGCAGACCATACCTAAGACTGTGTCTGTTATATTTTTTTCTTTGTATGTTATTGTGGTATTAACATGTTCATCAGCTGTGACACCTAAAGGATTCTTTAGTGATAGGAGGGAATCAATATTTTAGCTATAAGTTAGCAAACTTGATCTGAGATAACTTAGTGTGGAGGAGGGAATTATGGGTTGGGGTGGAGTCAGAGCCTCAGATCCACAGCTTTAGAGGAAGGCACTGAGGTTAGAGGAAGGCACTGAGGTCAGATCCAATCAGATCCAACAGCCAAAACATTGAACCAAGAGACATCATAGATCTATCATTATAGTAAGTACACAGCTTTCATATTCGGAGTGTTGGCAGCAGTGAGTTTCCATAAAAGTAAGTGATGTGGCAGAGTAAAATATTTCTGAGCATTAGCCCAGTGTGGGATAAATAGTGCCTCTAAAGAATATGACTCATCTCCCTATATGTTCTTCCTAAATACGTTAAAAAAATTTAAGAGAAAATTTGAGAAAACAGCTGTAGGTTGATACCTTCAATCAGTTCAAAGCCGGGGAGGGGTAAGCTTTGAGCTATATATGAGACATTCGGCACTGAATCTAATTTCCAAACTTACATAGTACAAGTAAAAATAATTGTAAAGCCATATTCCACATTGCCAATTGCTCTAGATGCCTTCAACGTCTTATTGTTTCTCCTGACAGATATAATGGTTTCCAATACCATATCAAACCCCCTTATGATGAAGTCTATATCCACTTACTCATCGCATAATTATTAATGAGGATCATTGCAACAATTCCTATTCAGGTAGTGATAAATTTCAAGTGCATGTTTTCTGCTTTCTACGTTGCATTATTTCTCCATCCCCAATCATTGTTTAATATTTCAGTTTCTCATTTTACTCTTCAGTCTGTATTTATATGTCTATGAAGTGATAAGCATATGAAACCACTCCAGTGCTACCATTCTTTATTCCAGAAATTGTACTCATTTCTTTCTAGTTGTTCTACTTACATTTGTCATCGGCTTTTCACTGAGCATTGGTTTTGTGACTATCTGAAATGTGTTCTGAATTACCATCTTTTTAAAAAGAAGACCATAATTTGTACTGTATGGTAACTGTTATGCATATTCTGGCTTACTAATTGGAATACATACTAATGGGTGTATACAGTAAGGGATAATGTGTATTTTTTGCACACAGTTTTTATTTATATTTTACAAAAATACATTATTTGCAAAAGGCTGGTCTTTTAGTGCTTGCTGGGACAGACTAAAGCTTTTCTGTGACCTGAAACTGGATTAAATGGGTAATCAGAAAATGACTGAAGGGACACATTATTATATCCAATACATAATAATTCAGTCAATAAATGCAGTATGACAATTTCTATACATCTTATAAATAAAGGGAAATAATCACAAGATCAAAATAAAAAATAAAGGCACCTGTAAGAACACAGCTATGGTTCATACATACATAAGAAATCTACACCATTCATCACATCTACATTATTTTATTCCATACTTGCAATGAAATATGTCTGTCCTTGCATTGTAATTGTAAACACTGTTTCCAGTTGCATCTAACTATACTATTATATTTCCACCACTACATGCATCAGAATGAATCTCCAGGAGTCATGTAGCATATGACTCAATGTAATTATAGATTGGAATGATTGCCCTTTGGCCTGATTATCTGCAATTCTCAGTATAATTGGCTAGCATTCTACATGATCAGCATCTGCTTTGAAAAGCAAAAAAAAAAACACATTGGCTTCTCCATGGAAGTAATATACTTCCTGGTTGATACAAGAGCAATCTTAAATACTGAGGACTGAGAACAGAGGGTTGAACTTGGCACTGGGATGTTAAATGCCTAAAAGAGGAGATGCCACATCATCCTGCCTGTCAGTCACCATACCTGGAAGACATGTTTTACCTGTTGCAATAGGAATGTGTCATCAGATATGTGACAAAAATATATAGCTAACTGTCCACCTCTGTAGGAGAACATCTTCAAGAGCCAAAAGGGGAGGCAGTATTCATCTTATAAACCCTCCTTGAAGTGGGATTTGTCCATATAACATCATTCTCTTAGGTGGTAGGATGTAATATGGAAGATCCCCCAATATAATGTCTGTCCTCTTAGCTGGCAGGATGTTTATCTATATAACATCCTGCCATCTAAGAGAAGCAGATGAGATAGCCTGTAAATAATCTTGCCTTTCTCATTTTTAGAGTAAACAAAGTAAGTGATGACTGTAATAATTTTCCAGAAAACTGGTAGAACCATGCAAGTTAATCCACACACACTTGTATACAGAAAGAATGCCTAATAGTCTGAATTTGCACCAACTTTGTACTTGCATATTAACACATTCTCTGCAATATCAAATTACTAGGCCGTCACTTATCCTGATGCTGTTCTGTCACACCATTTGTACTGCTCCAATGATCAGTAGCGTGCTGTACTATCTGCTGATTTCCACATGCTTTCTAAATGGGTTAAACCCATCCACATTCTCATTATGACCAAAACCATAATAAGGCTTTTATTACAAATCAAGTGATGCCTGATGTTACCTACAACATTAAGATAGTTCACCGTTTATTCTAACTTTGGGTCTGTATCCTTCTTTATAGTATTTTGTACCAATCCTAATTCTGTCTCTTGACTTTGACACATATTCAACAGGTAAAAGCAAGCCCATTAACTACAAAATATGGCTTTCCCTCAGACTTTCTAGCTCCTTCTCTGTGTAGCTTGGTAAGCCATTATTTGTGAAACATTCTTCAGCCTACGCCATATATGGCATAGCCATCTGGCTCGTGCCTTAAAATGTATGCACTCTTTACTAGATTGCTGCCTATAAGCTTGCCTAGAAGTATCTCCTGGGCAAAGTTTGTGTTGGTAGGTTGTATTCTTCCAATAATAAGGTTGTTTTTCTCTGTCCTCAGAAATAGTGTAACAAATGAAATTCTCAAAAGGTTACCGACAGTTACTATCATGTTTAATATAAGAATTGTTAATGAAATAATAGTTTTCTTTTTTTAAATGTAACTCTGGCACCATGTCTTATGACATTTGGTTCATAAACTCAGGCAGGCTTTGCCAACCACTGTTAATGCTTTCATCCATCTTGTATTTTAATATTCCTTCTTCTATGTTTTCTGGTTAGATGCACTGAGGCCATGCACAAGCCTCTATTCATCCTGTGTGATCCCCAGGTGTTTGCAGGCCTGGTGAGAGACAGAGAGAGAGAGAGAGAGAGAGAGATAACCCAAACAACATATCTCATCAAAAGGCATCCTCTTAGTGAATCATTCCTAGATGAACTCTTACAGAAATGGAGAACTGAACTTCTTTCAAGATGTGTGGAACACTGCAGTTGTTTCCTCTCAATCAAGGAGCAGCAGCTCTAACCCAAAGATCTCCCTGTTTACAGAGGTTTTCTGCACAAAATGGAGGCTAAATTCAGAGACCTAACAGAGATAGTGAATTGTTGCTGCTTGTTCACGCAATCTCTTTCACCCATTTCTTTTGGTTTGTATCCCCATGCTGAGGCCCCAGGTGAGATGAAGGCAGAGACTTACTGGCAAAGCAAGATCTTTGGTCAAACTCATCTCTTTCTTTTCCACCAGTACACTTACCAGTCAAATGTTCCCCTTTGTCATAAGTCCTCTAAGGTACATAGTCCAAAATAAAAAAGAAACAAATAAATAAAACCAAACACTCAAAAAAAAGGTAATAATGCATAATGGAAGTCCCAATTCAGGGAAAGCAGACTCTGGAAGTACTGTTTTATTACACAAGAATGTTGTTATTGTTGTTTTTCTTTCGCTTCACAAGAAGATGCTGCAAGTAACCAAAAACCACCAACAAAAGCAGCCACACCAGACTGGTATCGCCAGGGCAATAACAAGCTCACGATAAGGCACTGAATATGGTTTATTAACGTGCAAAAACTTCAGCAACAAGCACTACACACGTTTTCGTCTTGTAGAATGACTTCATCAGATAAAACACATCCCAGGTTTACACAGTTTAAATACCCACCCTAAATGAATTCAATCAAACAATTATGTAATCACATATAAATTGATAACTTGAAAACTATCCTAAAAGTTTTTTTAAACACATAAAATTAATTAAAATGTTTATAAATACGTGTATAATATATTTAAACACCCGCAATCAAATATTAATAAAATTAAAAACAATACTTTTCCATAGTATATAAATAATTAATTTTTACTAGCCCATTATTAAATAAGTCGGGCTTTTAACTTAAGATAGGGCACTATAGAAATGGATTTGTTTAACCCGGGGGCTTTGTTAGCTTCCAGTAGGATCTGCCAATATGTTTCCCTATGGGCTAACCTCGCCTCCCAAGGTCCACCCCTAATGTCCCTTGGAACAGTCTCAATTACAAAGAACAAAAATTTTGCACCTTCACATACAGTGGTGTGCTTGTACAGTGCATTGGTAATTTTGCATTTGGCAATGTCATAAATGTGCTCATATATACGTCTTTTAAATTGCTGAAGTTTTTGCACGTTAATAAACCATATTCAGTGCCTTATCGTGAGCTTGTTATTGCCCTGGCGATACCGGTCTGGTGTGGCTGCTTTTGTTGGTTGTTTTTCTTTCGGCTTTTCCCGGTTAGGGGTTGCCATAGCGGAACTCCTGTCTGCTAAGATTGGCAGTCGATTTTTATGGTGTTGAGGTGCCAGCCAGATGCCCAACCTTCAACGAAGGCATGCCCATTCACGCATGTCTTTCAAATGCCCCTCGACCGTGGGGAGGACATGCAGACTCCACACAGAAGGCGCTCCAGCCGAGAATCGAACAAGAAAACCTCTTGCTCTACACAAGAATAAGCATTGCAAAACAGCTGAACTTCAAGAATCTGCCTGAGTAAAAATAAAATTGTTTGTCCCAAAAATATTGACCTTTCATGCTAAGCACATCTATCATGTTGACAAACAGAGAAAGGCTTGTTATGTTTGGCATCAAACTATTTGTTTTTTTCATAAAATAACTGGCTTCTTGGATTTCTTCAGCAGTTTGACAGTGTTTATTTTTATGGTCAGATTTTGTTTCATTGTAACAGTTTTGGAGCATGCTACTTTACACCAGGCCAAAAGATGGCATGCAGCCCTATGCAAATGAGGTACATAGCAAGAATATGAGTTCTCATCCTGTTCAAATTCAGCCACACAGAACATCAAGGATGTTTACTGAAAGTGTATTACATCACACTTATACACATACAGCATAGAAACACACACGCACAAACACATATGCACACATACACATATACACATATACACATACACTCCGACGCACATACACACAGCACAGAAACACATGCACATTTAAATACAAGACATTATAAAGGTTTCTAGTCATTACCATTTATAAAACCGACACTACCGTTTGTATCACTGCAGTATCATAACCACTCGAACAAGTACCAGTGATCTGTAATGAAAACAATTCAGGTCAGTTTGGGACCATGATATGACAATACTCAGTAATTTTGAGACATTGGTCATAGATTACTAGGCCCAAATGAGATGCTTATGAAAAGCAGTATGCAGGAAAAGTAATGGCCACAAAATCATTCAGTTATTGTCTGAACCATGCAATTCATTCCACAGAGCTAACAACGCTAACAATGGAAGTCGACATCTGAACTGCATCATTATCTCATGCATTGAACACTAAGGGCATCTCTTGTGTGGCTATGCATGTATTCAAACATTATATCACCATAGCCTGTGTGTGTATAACTACTGGATACTATGGCTATGCATGTATTCAAACATTATACCACCATAGCCTGTGTGTGTATAACTACTGGATACTATGGCTGTGCATGTATTCAAACATTATATCACCATTGACTGTGTGTGTATAACTACTGGATACTCCATGCACTATTATGATTAAAGAAAAGCAATGTCATCCACTTTTCACACTCTGAATACAGGTGTAACCTCCACCCCTAACACAGTTATGTGTGCCTGTGCAATTCTGTTACTGCAATGTTGGTCTATATGTCTGTTACTGCAATGTTGCTATATATGTCTATAACAATAAGATAAGTGCTGCAGAGCAGAAAACCATGCAGCTAATGTAAAGAGTTTATATAAGGATGAAGTTAATCAGCATTTTACAGAGTTTAACTAGAATATAACCTGCTGGCACAGAGAAGCTAATGAGAAATGACTTTGAGTGAAGCCACTACACTACTAATATAGCTGTTAAAAGGACGGTATATTAGATAAGGCATTTATTCTTACACAGCCAAGCTTGCTATTTTAATTTCTCCTAGCCTTTTGCATTTCTAATACCATTATGGTAATGGAACCCATTCCTATGTGAAATTAATATTATTTCAGTCTTTGATGTTATCCAAAAGTGCTCTCCGCAGCACCAGCAATATACCCAGAACTGACTCTTTCTGCAATTCATATGGCATTACATGTATTGATAGCATATCTAAATAAGACTGTAAATTCATTTTTATGAGGCCCATTGCTTGTACTACTATTGGAACTGTCTGGGTATCCTTCTTTGACATTGCCCTCATTTCTGCCTGCAAATCCTGGTATTTTATAACTTTGTGTCTCTCTGTGTGTCAAACACTGTAATCACTGGATGTAGCAATTTCAAGGATCAATGCTACTCTTGCCTCATTTTCATGGACTAGTATATCTAGTTTTCTCACATCTATTTTTTGAACTGTTGGTAATGAGTAATGTGATATACACTTCATCATTCTCTATAATGCTTTGTGGCTCATGTTTCCAATTCTTCTCAGCTACATCATTATTGTAATGTTTGCACAATCCCCAATGCACAGTCTTGCCACATTATTATGCCTTTCGGTATACAGGCCTTCTGCAATTAGTGCAGCACACCTAACAACAACCAGTGTGACTGTTTCCAGTTCTGTTTTACAGAACCTGCATTTGTCTGTTTATCCCACATGTTCAATGGACTTTGTAAGCCAATGTGTACATAGTCCACTGTCATAGCCCAGTAATTTCAACCTTTCATTTTTTGGTTTAAATTCACCTCTTCTTAACTAGTCCTTTGTCAAATCCTGATCAACATGAGGTTGTTCCAGGAGTTTTCTGTACTTGCAACTATATTCATGCATTTTCCACATTTCTTGCCTTCTTGTCTGATATTTCCCCTTTCTTTCTTTCTTTTTTTTTTTTTTTTGCACATTCAGTTGCTGCCTGATTTTTGCCTGGTTCTAGTTTGGTTTAATTCTCAATCGACACCGATATGGTTCTGCTAAACTAAGCAGGGAAGTCATCTTAGATTTTTTCTCTTAATGTTTAAAAACTTTCATTATGTTTAGATCTGATGAGGTCAGCAGATATGTATGCAGTCCTACAATTGCAGATCTGTACATGTAATCAATTTCAAGGTCCATACCTCCTTCGGAATGGGGGATATATAGTCTTGGTATGCACTGATTTTTATATATCATTTGATAAACATGAAGCATTTTTTTTCCTGTCCAACTAATCCAATATCTTTTGGGGCCAGTCAGTTACCCCAAAATTGTAAAGTTAGAACAAAAAGAGCAAATTTGTTTATAGGCTGGACTTTGTTCCTAGATTTCAGGGCTGTTTTCAGTATTAATTTTAGTCTTCTAAAATATTCTTTAGTAAGTTTTGTTTACATTTGTTCATGTTTTATTGTCAGTCCTTTATCATTTCCCATATATTTATACACTCCCTCCTGCTCAAGTTCCTTTATATCACATTCCTGTCCCAGGATGATATTTTCTTGATGCTGCAGCTTTCCTGCTTTAAATGTTGTAGACAAAATGACAATGTTGTATCTTTCGGCTTTTCCCGGTTAGGGGTCACCACAGTGGAACTCCGGTCCGCTAATGATTGGCAGTAGATTTTTACGTACCGGCTTGCCAGGCCTGATGCACAACCTTCAACGAAGGTATGCCCATTCACGCATGTCTCCAGACAGAAGAAGTTTTAGCTGAGAATCGAACAGGACAACATCTTACTGTGAGGTGACAATGCTACTGCAGCACCACCGCCGCAGTAGACAAAATGACAATACGTTACCAAAATGACCAAATTATTTTCCAAATCATGCTATTCATTCCACAGAGCTAACAATGTAAATCAGCATCTGCACTGTGTCTAGTTATCCAATGCATTAAACACTAAGGACATCTCTTGCATGGCTATGCATGAATTCAAGCAATATATCACCATACACTGTGCAGTCATGCACTCCTTAAACCTCTCATTGTAACTCCTGGACACTCCATGCACTACTATTATGAAAGAAACACTAGGTTGTCTACTGTTCACCTTCTGAATACAGATAACCCCCTCCACCCTTAACACAGCTATGTGTGCTTTTGAAGTTTTGTTACTGCAATGTTG